>NC_080038.1:72361221-72665962 GCF_030020395.1 Manis pentadactyla
CTGAAATAAACAGCCTGTTAACAGACCCTATTTCTAACAGCAGTATCACAAAAGTCTCAATTTTTACCTTTATAAAACAAATGACCATCTTCAATAATGTCATCTTTTCAACCCCTTAAGACATTTTGCACATACTGCTCAGTTTGTATGACTTAAAGTGGGCTTTAGACTTAATGACCTGATGATAGCAGTGTTCTTCTAGAAGATCCTTAAAAAAAATCCAAACATTTGATATATACTGAACACAGAAGGTACTGATATGCCTCCCTCAATGAACTTCCTGATTTCTTTTTTTTCCAATGCTATATTTGATGCTCAATATCCTTTTTTTTTTTGAGAGGGCATCTCTCATATTTATTGATCAAATGGTTGTTAACAACAATAAAATTCTGTATAGGGGAATCAATGCACAATCATTAATCAACCCCAAGCCTAATTCTCAACAGTCTCAAATCTTCTGAAGCATAATGAACAAGTTCTTACATGGTGAACAAGTTCATACATAGTGAGTAAGTTCTTACATGGTGAACAGTTCAAGGGCAGTCTTATCACAGAAAATTCAGTTTTGATCACGCATCATGAACTATAAACAATCAGGTCAAATATGATTATTCGTTTGATTTTTATACTTGATTTATATGTGAATCAGAGATTTCTCCCTTATTATTATTATTTTTTAAATAAAATGCTGAAGTGGTAGCTAGATGCAAGATAAAGGTAGAAAACATAATTTAGTGCTGTAAGAGGACAAATGTAGATGATTAGGTGTGTGCCTATAGACTAAGTATTAATCCAAGCTAGACAAAGGCAACAAAATATCCACAGATGCAGAAGATTTCTCTCAAAACAGGGGGGTGAGGTTCTAAGCCTCACCTCTGTTGATCCCCAATTTCTCACCTGAAGGCCCCCCTGCAACTGTGCCTATCTTAGGTTGTTCCTCCCTTGAGGAATCTTACCCGTCTCTGGCTAACCAGTCATCTTCCGGGACCATACAGGGAAATGTAAAGTTGGTAAGTGAGAGAGAAGCAATATTGTTTGAAAAGGTTAGCTTTTTACTTCTTTGCAGATTTATGCCCTGTGGCTTCTATGCCAAGCATTTGTCTTGAGGTATCTTTACCACCTGGAAGAATTATGATACTTGGTAATTTCGGTATGAGGCATGAATTCTACTAAAGGGTTGTAATTAGGAAGGAAGAAGAAAAGCTATAGAAGTAGAAGATGGAAGAAAACATGGGAAGATTGATTATTTCTTCGACAGATCTTCTTGTAGAGTAACATAAGCATGTATAGGTTTTAAACTACTAATTAAATTGCATTAACACATTGACATAATAGGAATACAGCTACATAACAAAAGCAGACCTACAATTACCAGCCATATCCAGTGAAACCAAGAAAACCAGTTAGGCACCCTAGGCATTTGTGAAAACTTATCAATGATATGATGGATATTGTCTAACTGAATTTGAATAGATTGAGAAAAATTAGACAAATTAAAACAACACATTCCTGGGAACTGTTCACATCCCATATGTTCTTTTAACAGTAGATAGTCTATAGTCGCAAGATTTTGGAGCGCTGCATCTTGCACTTCTCCTAATTCTTGGTTGAGTTCCAACAGTATAGATCCAGTCAAATTTGTTGCTTCACTGTATGCACAGGCCAGCTTAGATATCTCCTTCTTCATTCCAATGGCAAGTCCAGGAACCAGTGGGATGAATGCAGCTACAACTGCAACAGCGCCAGGATCTTTGTTGAAATTTTTTGATGATCATCTTCTGGAATGACTCTTCCAGAGAATGTTGATGTTGGAAGTTCTTCTTAATATCATATCTTAATTCGTTTTCTGGGTAGTCAAATTAGGCTTTGATCCTCTGTATAAACACAAACAAACCCTTTACCCACACTTTGATATGACCTTTATACCATTGTGAAGAACTTATTGGAGATCACCACACAGGAACTTTTTTTTTTTTTGAGAGAGAAAGGAATATTATCAGAAAAATGTACTTCCATAGCTGATAATCTGAAACACTTTAAATGATCAAAATTAAGGATATGTAAACCATGCATTAATCGTTGATATGCAGTTAGTTTTGTCCTATCAGGGAGTAATCCCCCATTTCTTTCTCTTTTTTTTTTGTTATCATTAATCTACAGTTACATGAAGAATATTATGTTTAGGAGGCTCTCCCCTATACCAGGTCTCCCCCACAAACCCCATTACAGTCACTGTCCGTCAGCACAGCAAAATGTTGCAGAATCACTACTTGTCTTCTCTGTGTGTACAGCCCTCCCCTTTCTCCCACCCACCCCCATTATGCATGCTAATCATAACACCCCTTTCTTCTCCCCCACCCGTTTTCCCTCCCTACCCACCCATCCTCGCCAGTCCCTTTCCCTTGGGTACCTGTTAGTCCATTCCTTGGTTCTGTGATTCTGCTGTTGTTTAGTTCCTTCAGTTTTTCCTTTGTTCTTATACTCCACAGATGAGTGAAATCATTTGGTATTTCTCTTTCTCCACTTGGCTTATTTCACTGAGCATAATACCCTCTAGCTCCATCCATGTTGTTGCAAATGTTAGGATTTGTTTTCTTCTTATGGCTGAATAATATTCCATCGTGTATACATACCACATCTTCTTTATGCATTCATCTACTGATGGACACTTAGGTTGTTTCCAATTCTTGGCTATTGTAAATAGTGCTGCGATAAACATAGGGGTGCATCTGTCTTTTTCAAACTTGAGTGCTGCATCCTTAGGGTAAATACCTAGGAGTGGAATTCCTGGGTCAAATGGTAAGTCTATTTTGAGCATTTTGAGGAATCTCCATATTGCTTTCCACAACGGTTGAACTAATTTACATTCCCACCAGCAGTGTAGGAGGGTTCCTCTTTCTCCACAACCTCGCCAACATTTGTTTTTGTTTGTCTTTCGGATGGTTAGCCAATCTTACTGGTGTGAGCTGATACCTCATCGTGGTTTTAATTTGCATTTCTCTGATAATTAGCGATGTGGAGCATCTTTTCATGGGTCTGTTGGCCATCTGAGTTTCTTTTTCGGAGAACTGTCTGTTCAGTTCCTCTGCCCATTTTCTAATTGGATTATTTGTTTTTTGTTTGTTGAGTTGGGTGAGCTCTTTATATATTTAGGATGTCAAGCCTTTATCAGATCTGTCATTTACAAATATATTCTCCCATACTGTAGGGTACTTTTTGTTCTATTGATGGTGTCTTTTGCTGTACAGAAGCTTTTCAGCTTCATATACTCCCACCTGTTCATTTTTGCTTTTGTTTTCCTTGCCTGGGGAGATATGTTCAAGAAGAGGTCACTCATGTTTATGTCTAAGAGATTTTTGCCTATGTTTTCTTCTAAGAGTTTTATGGTTTCATGACTTACATTCAGGTCTTTGATCCATTTCAAATTTACTTTTGTGTATGGGGTTAGACAATGGTCCGGTTTCATTCTCTTACATGTAGCTGTCCAGTTTTGCCAGCACCATCTGTTGAAGAGACTGTCATTTCCCCATTGTATGTCCATGGCTCCTTTATCAAATGTTAATCGACCATATATGTTTGGGAAAATGTCTGGAGTCTCTAATCTGTTCCACTGGTCTGTGGCTCTGTTCCTGTGCCAGTACCAAATTGTCTTGATTATTATGGCATTGTAGTAGAGCTTGAAGTTGGGGAGTGAGATCCTCCCCTACTTTATTCTTCTTTCTCAGGATTGCTTTGGCTATTCGGGGTCCTTGGTGTTTCCATATGAATTTTTGAACTACTTTCTCCAGTTCGTTGAAGAATGTTGCTGGCAATTAATAGAGATTGCATCAAATCTGAATATTGCTTTGGGCAGGATGGCCATTTTGATGATATTAATTCTTCCTATTCATGAGCATGGGATGAGTTGCCATTTGTTAGTGTCCCCTATAATTTCTATTAAGAGTGACTTGCAGTTTTCAGGGCATAGGTCTTTCACTTCTTTGGTTAGGTTTATTCCTAGGTATTTTATTCTTTTGATGCAATTGTGAATGGAGTGGTTTTCCTGATTTCTCTATTGGTTTATTGTTAGTGTATAGGAAAGCCACAGATTTCTGTGTGTTAATTTTGTATCCTGCAATGTTGCTGTATTCCGATATCAGTTCAAGTAGTTTTGGAGTGGAGTCTTTAGGGTTTTTTATGTACAATATCATGTCATCTGCAAATAGTGACAGTTTAACTTCTTCTTTACCAATCTGGATTTCTTGTATTTCTTTGTTTTGTCTGATTGCCATGGCTAGGACCTCCAATACTATGTTAAATAACAGTGGGGAGAGTGGGTATCCCTGTCTTGTTCTCAATCTCAGAGGAAAAGTTTTCAGCTTCTCGCTGTTCAGGATAATGTTAGCTGTAGGTTTATCATATATGACCTTTATTATGTTGAGATACTTGCCCTCTATACCCATTTTGCTGAGAGTTTTTACCATGAATGGATGTTGCATTCTGTCAAATGCTTTTTCAGCATCTATGAAGATGATCATGTCTTTTTTGTCTTTCTTTTTGTTGATGTGGTGGATGATGTTGATGGATTTTAGAAGGTTGTACCATCCTTGCATCCCTGGTATGAATTCCACTTGGTCATGGTGTGTGATCCTTTTGATGTATTTTTGAATTCGGTTTGCTAATATTTTGTTGAGTATTTTTGCACCTACGTTCACCTGGGTTATTGGTCTGTAATTTTCTTTTTTGGTGGGGTCTTTTCCTGGTTTTGGTATTAGGGTGATGTTGGCTTCATAGAATGAGTTTGGGAGTATTCCCTCCTCTTCTATTTTTTGGAAAACTTTAAAAAGAATGGATATTATGTCTTCTCTGTATGTCTGACAAAATTCCGAGGTAAATCCGTCTGGCCCGGGGGTTTTGTTCTTGGGTAGTTTTTTGATTACCGTTTCAATTTCTTTGCTCGTAATTGGTTTGTTTAACTTTTGTGTTTCTTCCTTGGTCAGTCTTGGAAGGTTGTATTTTTCTAGGAAGTTGTCCATTTCTTCTAGGTTTTCCCCCTTGTTAGCATATAGGTTTTTATAGTAGTGTTTAATAATTCTTTGTATTTCTGTGGAGTCTGTCATGATTTTTCCATTCTCATTTCTGATTCTGTTGATGTGTGTTGATTCTCTTTTTCTCTTAATAAGTTTGGCTAGAGGCTTATCTATTCTGGTTATTTTCTCAAAAAACCAGCTCTTGGTTTCATTGATTTTTTTCTATTGTTTTATTCTTCTCAATTTTGTTTATTTCTTCTCTGATCTTTATTACGTCCCTCCTTCTGCTGACTTTAGGCCTCATTTGTTCTTCTTTTTCCAGTTTCGATAATTGTGATGTTAGACTATTCATTTGGGGTTGATCTTCCTTCTTCAAGTGTGCCTGGATCGCTATATACTTTCCTCTTAAGACTGCTTTTGCTGCGTCCCACAGAAGTTGGTACTTTGTGTTGTTTTTGTCATTTGTTTCCATATATTCCTTTATCTCTATTTTAATTTGTTCATTGATCCATTGATTATTTAGGAGCATGTTGTTAAGCCTCCATGTGTTTGTGAGTCTTTTTGCTTTCTTTGTAGAAATTATTTCTAGTTTTATACCTTTGTGGTCTGAAAAGTTGGTTGGTAGAATTTCAATCTTTTGGAATTTATTGACGCTCTTCTTATGGCCTACTATGTGGTCTATTCTGGAGAATGTTCCATATGCACTTGATAATAATGTATATCCTGTTGCTTTTGGATGTAGGGTTCTATAGATGTCTATTAGGTCCATCTGTTCTAGTGTGTTTTTCATTGCCTCCGTGTCCTTACTTATTTTCCGCCCAGTGGATCTATCCTTTGGGTTGAGTGGCATGTTGAAGTCTCCTAAAATAAATGCATTGCATTCTATATCCCCCTTTAGTTCTGTTAGTATTTGTTTCACATATGCTGGTGCTCCTGTGTTGGGTGCATATATATTTAGAATGGTTATATCCTCTTGTTGGACTGAGCTCTTTATCATTATGTAATGTCCTTCTTTATCTCTTGTAACTTTCTTTGTTTTGAAGTCTATTTTGTCTGATATTAGTACTGCAACCCCTGCTTTCTTCTCTCTGTTGTTTGCCTGAAATATGTTTTTACATCCCTTGACTTTTAGTCTGTGCATGTCTTTGGATTTGAGGTGAGTTTCTCGTGAGCAGCGTATAGATGAGTCTTGCTTTTTTATCCATTCTATTACTCTGTGTCTTTTGATTGGTGCATTCAGTCCATTTACATTTAGGGTGACTATTGAAAGATATGTACTTATTTCCATTTGCAGGCTTTATATTCGTGGTTACCAAAGGTTCAAGGTTAGTCTCTTTAGTATCTTACTGCCTAACTTAGCTCGCTTATTGAGCTGTTATATACACTGTCTGGAGATTCTTTTCTTCTGTCCCTTCTTATTCCTCCTCCTCCATTCTTTATATATTGGTTGTTTTATTCTGCACTCTTTCGTGTTTCCTTTAACTGCTTTTAGTGGGTAGTTGATTTTACTTTTTTCATGTAGTTAATATTTGGTTGGTTTTCTTTCTTTGCTATGATTTTATTTTCTCTGGTGACATCTGTTTAGTCTTAGGAGTGCTCCCATCTAGAACAGTCCCTCTTAAATACCCTGTAGAGGTGGTTTGTGGGAGGCAAATTCCCTCAACTTTTGCTTGTCTGGGAATTGTTTAATCCCTCCTTCATATTTAAATAATAATCGTGCTGGATACAGTATCCTTGGTTCAAGGCCCTTCTGTTTCATTGCCTTAAATATATCATGCCACTTTCTTCTAGCCTGTAAGGTTTCTGTCGAGAAGTCTGATGATAGCCTGATGGGTTTTCCTTTATAGGTGACCTTTTTCTCTCTAGCTGCCTTTAAAACTCTTTCCTTGTCCTTGATCTTTGCCATTTTAATTATTATGTGTCTTGGTGTTGACCTCCTTGGGTCCTTTCTGTTGGGAGTTCTGTGTATTTCTGTGGTCTGTTTGATTATTTCCTCCCCCATTTTCTGGAAGTTTTCAGCAATTATTTCTTCAAAGACACTTTCTATCCCTTTTTCTCTCTCTTCTTCTTCTGGTACCCCTATAATGTGGGTATTGTTCCTTTTTGATTGGTCACAGAGTTCTCTTAATATTGTTTCATTCCTGGAGATCCTTTTATCTCTCTCTGCATCAGCTTCTATGCGTTCCTGTTCTCTGGTTTCTATTCCATCAATGGCCTCTTGCATCTTATCCATTCTGCTCATAATTCCTTACAGAGTTTGTTTCACTTCTGTAATCTCTTTCTGGGCATCTGTAATCTCCCTCCGGACTTCATCCCTTAGCTCTTGTATATTTCTCTGCATCTCTGTCAGCATGTTTATGATTTTTATTTTGAATTCTTTTTCAGGAAGTCTGGTTAGGCCTGTCTCCTTCTCTGGTGTCGTCTCTGTGATCTTTGTCTGCCTGAAATTTTACCTTTTCATGGCGATAGAGATAGTTCGCAGAGCTGGCACGAGTGACAGCTGGAAGAACTTTCCTTCTTGTTGGTTTGTGGCCTTCCTCTCCTGGGAGAACACTGACCTCTAGTGCCTTGTGCTGGGCAGCTGCGTGCAGACAGGGCTTCTGATTCCTGCCCAGCTACTATGGAGTTTATCTCTGCTGTTGCTGTGGGTGTGGCCTGCCTCGGGCCTCTGCTCCAATATGGTGGAGCCATGTTGGAGGGGGAGCTGCCAGGAGGCTATTTATCTCTGTGACAGGCCTCCATGCTCCCTGCTGCCCAGGGGGTTAGAGTGCCCAGCGTTCCCCAGATTCCCTGCTGCTGGACTAAGTGTCCCAGGACACTTCCATCTGGCTGTGAGGTCCCTGAACCTTTAAAACTTCCAAAAAGCACTCACTTTTCTTTGTCCCCAGGGCGCCAGCCGCAGGGACCCACTCACAGGTCTTACTGTCCTGTTTCCCTAGTATCCAGGAACCCACGCATGTACTGTGTCTGCGCTCTAGTCCGGATGGCTAGGGCTGGGTGTTTAGCAGTCCTGGGCTCCCTCTCCCTCCCCGCACAGACTCCTCTCCTCCCGCCCGGAGCTGTGGTGTGGGGAGCTCAGGTCTCGCCGGGCTGGGGCTTGTATCTTATCCCCTTCGCGAGGCACTGGGTTCTCGCAGGTGTGGATGTGGTCTGGATGTTGTCCTGTGTCTTCTGGTCTCTCTTCTAGGAAGAGTTGTCTTTGTTATATTTTCATAAATATATGTGGCTTTGGGAGGAGATTTCTGCTGCTCCACTCACACCGCCATCTTGGCTCCACGTCTCGAACTTCCTCATTTCTTATCACACACTAAATGAAGACATCTAAAAGATTTTTAAGAAAATACAAGGGTGATATAAACAAAGTCACATTTTTATGAGCATTCAAAAAAGTGGATGACTGTTCCAAAGGTCTTCTCAACACTAAATTCTAGGGTCAAAAACCTAACTCTGACCATTGGTGGTAAAGGCAAATATTTTTATCCATATTACATAATTTTTAGGACCTCTACATATTAAAACATAAGATTATCCAAAAAATGCCTGAATAATTTCTTACCCTGCTTATCTGCCATTTCTTGAAGCAGCATATCCACCTGGATCTAGAATAAGAAAATGAGAATTCCTATTTTAATGGCATTTGCTTTTCGGGTGGTTTTTGTTTCTAATTTTGCTTTAAAAAGGAACTAGTTTACAATTTTCAAAAGCAAGCTTTTTAAATATATATATATATCTTTTTACCACCAGAGGGAGCTCAATTATTTCAGAAAATGATTTATTTTTGAATAATGTTAAATTATAAAGCCTTAAACAATGAGGTTATATGAAAAATGTTAGCAGTGATATTCACATGTAATTTGAATCTGAGTAATATAGCTCTTTAATGAAGTGAACCTATTTATAAAGCTGTTCTAAACCTCTCTACTTATATTTCAAGTGATAGATTTAAACTTGATTTATCATAATCGTTCTAACTGATGCAAATCTGATATTAAGGATTACTCTTTAAAAATATCTAGAAGTAAATAAAAGTATTGATATTTTACTACAGTACAGTTCTCAGGAATAGAGTCTGATTGATCAAAATACTCTTGTTTTTAACTTAGTTGCTGAAAATATTCTGAACATAGAGATGGGAGTTCTAAGATGTAGTCCCAGCTCTACCATTAACAAGGTTTATGCTTTTAAGCAAATCACTAACCTTGCTGTTGGGTCTTAGTTTCTCTTGTTCTTTTTTATTCACTTTAAATGTATTTCCAAAATACAGAAAATGCAGAAAATAACAGATCAAATACTTTTGAGCATTTACATTTTACTGTCTTTATATCTGAAATAGCATTGTGTGCTTTTAAAACTTACTTAAGTGGTATGATACTATATACACTATTCTGCAAATTGCTTTTCTCATTCAACCTTGTTAGATCTGATTATATTGAGATCTAGAGATCTAGTTTATTCACCCCCTCTTGTATAATACTGTAATACAGTAAAATACTCAGTTTTACTTACCAATTTTATTTCTGGACATTTAGATTTTTCCCCCTAATTTCTCCCAATTATAGACAATGGTGCAATGAACATTCTCATGCCTAGGTATCTTTGTACCATCACATAGGCATTTCTTTGTGTGTAAATTTGGAAGTACAAGTTCTAGGTTATAGGCTACATGCATTTTACATACTCTGATTTATTCAACAAATATTGAGCACCTACTTTATGCCAGATATCATTTTAAGTCCTAGCGATGCATCAGTATTATATTAGATGATATGTACTATAGACAAAAATAAAGCAGGGATGGTAGACAGGGAATACAGGGTATGGTGGGTGTGTGCTTGATGTACTTTTAAGTAGGATGTTCAGGGAAGAACTCACTGAGAAAATGATACTTAAAGAACTGATGGAAAGGGGCAGTGGGCAATGAGGATGACTGCAAGATGGAGAAAGCACATTTAGACAGACAAAAGTCCAAGTGGAATGGTTTTGAGACAAATATGTACTTGGTGTGTTTAAGAAATAACAAAGAGGCCTAGGCTGAGTGCCTCAGTAGAATGATTAACAGGAATAGGAGATGAGGTACAGGAAACACGATGAAGCAGATCCTATAGGCCATTGTAAATAATTTGGTTTTTATTTTGAGGGAGATGTGGAGCCATTGGAGGGATCTGAGCAGAAAAAATGACATGATATGACTCATTTAAAAAAGAATCACTCTGGCTGCTATATTAAGAAAAGACTAGACAAATTGCTTTTCTAAAGTGGATATACCAATTTAAATTCTAATTACTCATTAGCAGGACATGAGAATGTGGTCAGCTAAGTGTGTTCAACTAGATCCCTCTCCATTTCTGTTTTAAGTTTTGGTTGAGTTTTTATGAAGAATGTTTTGTACATAGTTGAATGTTCCCAACTCCTAGCACAATACCTGAAACAAAGTGTTCAGCAAATGTTGGTTGAATGAATCTCAAGATATTTGAGAGGCAAAGGCATTTAGATATCAAATTCAATCCCTACAATGCGTAGTTAAGGAAACTGAGGCCAAAGGTTGTATCTTAAGGTCCCAAAGTTAATTAGTGGCAGAGTGAGGATTGGAGATCCAAGTGTCGTAACTTCAAGTCATTTTTTTTTCCAAATCACTTGTTTCCTAAACTTGACCAACAAAAAATCACCTAGGGATCAGGTAATGAGCTTGAGTAAGAATCAGAAACTCTAGGACAGTGCTTCTCAGACTTGGTGCATAAAAATTACTTAGGGAACTTGTTAAAATGATTTTGATTCAATGTCTATGGATGTGGTCTGAATTCTGCATTCCTAATGAGCTCCCAGATGATACAGATGTTCCTGATTCTTGCACCACTCTGCAGAGCAAGGCTCTGGAGGAGGTATAAAAGTAATGGTTTAAATATATGCTCACTATTAGACATACACATGATTCTTTCTTAATTAGAATATCTGAGTATGAGCTTGTACTCTCATTATTTACCTCTTTGTGAAAACAGTTATCGCCAGTAAAATTCTGATGGACAGCTGCTAATTCATTTCTAATTTACTTTGTAAATTTTATTTTTTCCATATTAGCATCCAAAGTATTGAAAACAAGTTATTTGTTCATTTGATAGTGTTGTGATATGTGTTAGACTGAAAGATGATAATGAAGAAAATTTCTATCTGAATAAATTTCACAAAACTTTGTTTCTGGCTTGTGTCATATACAAACCATTTCAAATTTTAATTTCTCTGTAGCACATCTCGAAGTTGCAGGTTTAGAAAACATCCTAGTTTTTTGAAAACCAGTTGTTCTTGTAATTTACTATTTGTTCATCTGTGATTTGTACATAAATAACACACCTCAGTAGGTAGGAAGCAAAGAATATTTGTAATGAAATGAATTAGCTGAAGTTTAGGATAATACCTAATACCCATTGGCCTTACTGAGCCTCTAGTGCAATGCCTTCATTAATAAGGACTACTGACAGCAAGGAAGAACCAAGTTCCAGACTCCCCAGACATGGGACCTAGTATAATTCTCTATCAAAACAATATAGAGAATGTCGTCTTCCAAAATATCAAGAATCCAGGGGCAGAACATAATTTCCTACTTGCATTTTGAGGACATGCCATGTTTACTTCACATTTTATAGATAGATGATTTAGACTCAAAAAGCCATTGTATTTTCAAGTTGGATAATTTTTAAAAGTTATTCTAAGTAGAGAATTATTCTCACTTGTGATGGTGTTAGGGTTGTAGTGGTACTCATTGTGTCTTCCATTTGTTGTATTTGAACATACAGTGTTTCAAATTTGTCCACCAGGGCAGAATCTGTAACAAAAAATATGGTCATGACAAAAACTTACACTGAAAAGGTGCTTTCTGAATATCAAATTATTATTTTTTCTTTTACCTTTTCAAGGTTCATACTCCTCAGTGTAGCATCCATAGACTTAATTACACCTGCCATGGACTTGGTTACCTACTGGGAGTAAAAAAAAGATAGAGTATCTTTATAAGTAATCACAAAATTTATGTAATTGTTTAAGTGTACAGAACAGCTTATGAAATTTGTCCACCCTTTCCTTAACAGTAAAACTATACAGTATGTATTTGTGGTCTAGAAATTGACTATTTTACCTTTGACTCTCCATTGAAAGACAGCTAATTATACCTCAGTTTAAAAGCCACAGTCCAAATCATATTCCTTAATAAGTACTTTGTGTCTGTCCTACCCATGTAGGCCTTCACCAGCATCCTACAGCACTTTTTTGCAATAGATTTGGATTTCTGACAACTCTTAATATTCTCCTTAAACTTAAATCAAGAGTTTCTATTATTTACAGATATTAAACCTTACTTTGCCATTGTTACTGCAGTTTGAACTCTCGCTGCCACGGCACCCATCCTAGCGCTCACTCTCAAAACATTAATTATGTGGTTCTTCTAGGGGATTGCATTATCAGCATGTATTCTTGCAACCTCTCTATTGCCATTCTAAATAGCCTGTATTAAACAGAGTAAAAGTAAACAGTGGTGAAGACAATGAGCAAAAGTAAATCGTGGCAAAAAAAGGGAAGAAAACACAGATCATTAAAAAAAAGGCAAACAACCCCAAATTAAATGATTTTTAATAATATTTAAGAACTTTTACAATTATATTTTTAGGAAATAAAAGAATTTATAGTTCTATAATATATAATTATGATTAGAAAATATATGCTAATATTTTAAGAACATAAAATTTAAAAAACTTTCCATAATTTTATCATTGAGCTATTGCCACTGTAAATATTTTAGTATATAATATTCCAAGTAAATAAACCAATTTACAACATAAATTTATATAGAAGTGCATGCATAGAGAATACTGTTTACTCACCTAATAATTAAAAAAATATTTTTTGGTCAATAAATATATAAATACATCATTTCTAAAGCCTTTGTTTTATGATGGACCATTCACCAAGGTTTTTCCCCTGTGTAGTTCAAACACTACTGATAGCACATAAAATGATTTTAGATGTTAAAAAGACCTAAGTATCTTCATTTTAATTATGTATTTATTTAAAAATATATTTAAAATTCATGTAACTAGTATAGATCCATGCTTTTTCTGATGTAATAGCTTAGGCCAGGGCTATATTTAAAAGTCATTTTAAGAAAAATATTAAGTAGTTCAGATGATCCTCCAATACAACAAAACTGAGAAATTATACAAGTGACTAAAATTTGAGAACACAGATCAATTAAGATCCCTGATGGTTGGTATTTGGTTAGTTTCCAATTCTTCAGTAACGTAAACACCAATGTGTAAAATATACTCACATGTGCAACCTCATTTTCCAAGTTTTTTTCTGTAGTTAACATCCACAAACATAGTTACAAGTTCTTTTTCTCGGCATAAGAACTTTTTCAGATCTACTCTCAGCAGCTTCCAAATATACAATACAGTATTAGTAACTATAGTCATCATGCTGTACATTACATCCCCAGGACTTATAACTTGAATTTGGTACCTTTTGACTACCTTCACCCATTTCATTCCTCTACCCTTGTCCCTCCCACATACCTGTCACCTCTGGCAACCATCAATCTGTTCTCTTTATGAGTTTTTGTTTTTTTAAGATTTCATATAAACATAAGTGAGATTGTGTGGTATTTGCCTTCCTCTGTCTGACTTAATGTCACTTAGAATAAGGGCCTCAAGGTCCATTCATGTTGTTGCAAATGGTAGGACTTCATTCTTTTTATAGCTGAATAATATTCCATTGTATATATATATATTTCACATTTTCTTCACCCATTCATCAATCAATGGACACTTAGGTTTCAATGTTTTGGTATCTGTAAATAATGCTGCAATGAACATGAGAATGCCAATATCATTCTGAGTTTGTGTTTTCATTTTCTTCAGATAAATACCCCAACGGGGAATTGCTGGATCATACAGTAGCTCTATTTTTAATTTTGGGGGAACCTCCATTATGTTTCCATACTGGCTGCACCAATTTACATTCCCAGCAATGGTGCACAAAGGCTCCCATTTTTCCACATCCTTCCCAACATTTGTTGCTTCTTGTCTTTTTGATGACAGTCATTTTAACAGGTATGAAGTAATAGCTGTAGTGGTTTTGATTTGTATTTCCCTAATAAGTAATGTTGAAAACCTTTTCATGTATATGTTGGCCATCTGTATGTTTTTTTCATCAGATGCTCTGTTCATTTTTTAATCAGATTGTTTTGCTATTGAGTTATATGAGTTCTTTACATATTTTGGATATTAACCTCTTATTAGAAATACAACAGATTTTTGTATTTTGAGTTTTTTCATCCTGAAAATTTATTGAATTTATTAGTTCTAACAGGCTTTGAGTGGTGTCTTTAGGATCTTCTAAATATAATATATCATCAACAAATAGAGACAGTTTTACTGTCAAATGTGATTTGGATACCTTTTATTTTCTTTGTCTGACTGCAGTGGCGAGGACTTCCAGTACTATGTAGAGTAAAACCTGTGTGAGTAGGCACACTTGTCTTATTCCTGATTTTCAGCATTTTACCATTGAGTGTGATGTTAGCTGTGGGTAATTATATATGGTCCTTATTATGTTGAGGTATATTCCCTCTACAGCTGCTTTACTAAGAGTTGTAATCATTAATGGATGTTGAATTTTGCCACATGCTTTTCCTGTTTATATGGAGATCATATGCTTTTTATCCTTCATTTTATTAATGTTGTGTATAATACTGATTGATCTGTGGGTATTAAGCAATCCTTGCACCTCTGTAATAAATCCCATTTTAACATGATGTATAGTCCTTTGACTGTGTCACTGAATTTGGTTTGCTAGTATTTTGTTGAGGATTTTGCATCTATGCTCATCAGGGATACTAGCCTATAATTTTCTTTTCTTGTAGTTTCCTTGTCTGGTTTTGTTATCAGGGTAATGCTGGCCTCATAAAAGGAGTTTAGAAGTATTCCATCTTTTATTAGCATTTGAGACAGATTGGTATTAAGTCTTCGTATGTTTGGTATAGTTCACCAGTGAAGCCATCTGGTCCTGGAGTTTTATTTGCTGGGAATTTGCATGTTTTACTACTGCTATGCTTCTGTGATATTTGAAGCCTCAAAAATCACTTTATTTAATCTCAATATACAAAAATGTTAGACCAAAAACCTTTCTATGCTTTCTATCCTTGCAAATTGAACTCAGGTTTTTAGAGAAGGATAATCCTAATACATGAGTTTTAAGTTTACTTTTTCTTCTAACTTGGCCTACTTCTATCTCTGTTCTGAAAGTTTTCTTCCCTTGAAGTTCTCTCTATTAAAAGTATATACAAAATACCCAAAGTGACTCCATTTAAGAATTGGATATAGACTCTTAACAAAGATCTGAACACCTAAGGTAATAAAGTATTGAAACCATATATAAATACAATTGTGCAAGAAAGAGCTAACATAGCAAGCCTGAGACTATTATCCTTAGAAAGATCTACTTGCTAGTTTGGCATTACTTGGCATCTAGAGTCTTGGAATTGTGGTGGGTTCCCATTATTCCCAGAACTGTTATTAGTGGCTTACTGTGCCTAAAGTGTTTTAGTATACAATGTGCTTTATGCCAACCTCCATATTTCCTTCTGGAAGTCTGGAATTTTGGTGTGTTCTAGGCAAAGGATGCCTACATGAGCACCACTGAAAGCCTTGGAGAACTTCTCTGGTAGACAACATTTTACACAAGTTGTCACCGTTGGTTCCTGGAAGAATTAAGTTTGTTCTATATGACTCCACTGGGAAAGAACTCTTGGAAACTTGAGCCTGGCTTCCTCTAGACTTTGCCCCATGTGCTTTTCCCTTTTTTGATTTGCTTTGTACCCTTCTATCATAATATATCACAGACATGAGTACAGCTATATGCTGAGTCCTGTGACACCTCCTAGAAGATACATGATACACAAACCATAATACACATTAATGTTATGTACTATTTAGATAGAAAACTCTTTTAAGAGTCTACAGAAATTAAAACGAGCCAAAAATGTCAAGTATTATTCCTACACTTAGGTTTTATACTTCTGAGTAAGAGTGGTTTTGGCTACAAACCAAAGGACAGTCTTTAGATATAGGTAACAGAACAGTTAAGCAACAGAACATTTACACTTTGTCATGTAAGCCACACTTGGACATACAAAAAAATAATGCAGAAAAAGTAATGCAAAGAAAAGAGCCATTATTAACTATGTCAAATAATTTATTTAAATAGATATTTGGTTTATAATACTAAAGTAATCTTTCTACAATGTAAAATAAACTGAAACAATCACTCAGTCATGATTGATTGTGCTAATTTCAGGAGTTAAAAGAAAGAAAAATATAAAAATGGCTTACCTTTTTAGTCTTTATCGTTTCAGCCTTTTCTTCTTTATTGCATTTCTTGGCATTTCTATTAAGTTCTTGTGGAGCAAACTCTAAGTTAAATAGTTGTTCTGAAAATACATGGTAAGGCTACTCAGAAAAGCAATTTCTCAACTACCTATAAACAAGGTGTTAAATTATAAAACTTGTAAGATTATCCTATATAAACCAACTATTCACAAAGTGAGGAAACAATTTTTATCTCTTCCACATTTGTCCTCTACTAAAAATATGCTAAAAGCAATAAATATATTTATTAATTGTTAAGGGAAAAATAGCAGGTTTACATGAGAAACCTGGCAGACACTACCTTACCAAGGATAACATTGTCAGGAGCCGGTCTGAACCGCCAGCCTGATGACACAGTCCTGGCAGTTGGATGGAAGGGACTGCCCAGCGTCCTTCCCAAAGGAGAAACTCCAATATCCCTCCTGCTCAAAATGTCCCTAATAAATTTGATTATTTCGGTTTCAATTCAAGCTGCCCCTTCAGGGAAGAGACCATATCCATTTCTCCCTGAAAATTTTGGGTACTGGCCCTAAAGGAAATTGGAAAAAACCACTACTGCCCTTGTGATTACCCCCAATGATGGGAAAGTGAGACCCCATGAGTACTGGATCCAAGTTTATGGGAAAAATGATGGAAAATTTACCTGGGTTGAGGTCCCTTCCCCCACCCCTATGTGGCCTCCAAATGGCATTTTCAAAGATTAATGGTGACAGGTGGGTACAGAGAACAAATGATATTCTTTGGCTAGTTTGCCAGAGAACAGCCTGGCAAACTATAAAACAAATGAGAACAGGGCATTACCTAACTCCAGATCAGAAAAATATCCACTGTAAGTCTTACTGAAAATGGGTCTGAGGCACAGTCCATAAAATTTGTTCCTGCCTGCCAAAAAGTCATCATGTCCTTTTAGAGAGAGCTGCTTTCTTTCCTACTGGAGATGAAGAATGTGAGTATAACAATGAAAAAATGAGGGTCCTACATAAAAATAATAGAATAGTGAACTCTAGATAGTCATATGTAAAGAAACCAAGAGTCTGGCACCTACCTAACATTTGCAAGATTTTCTGACCACAATAACTAGGAATAAGGCCAAGTGATTTAATCTAACTTTCCAAACTCATGTAACCATGCTATGTGTCAAATAAATGATCAATGCCTGCACTTTACTTTATGTAATCAAAGAGTATAAAAACAAGCTGCTACTTTTCATTAAAGGCCAGGCCCAGCTTTTGCTAGTGTCTCTGTCCTCATTCATTTCGGTTAGTCACCTACGCCGTCCATCCTTCAGGGACTCCTGGACTCGCTGGAGCTGGACTCCGGCATAACATCATCAGTAATAAGACATTTTAACATCATTTACCTTTTGAGATGATGAACTAAGAAGGACACAGTATCACTTCTATGATGTTGTTGCCAAAAAACGTAACCTAAATCCACTAAATAAAAAACATCAGGCAATCCTGGACTGAGAGACATTCTACAATATAACTGACCAGAGTATTCTTCAAGTATCAATTTCATGAACAGCAAAGAAAGACTTAAGAACTGGCAGAGTAGAGAAGACTAAGGAGACATATCAACTAAATGCAACATGGGATGCTGCATTGGATCCTAGAACACGAAAAGGACATTACCAGAAAAACCAGTAAGATTTGTGGTTTAGTTAGTGATATTGTAGCAATTATTGAATTTCCTTTTGTTGACAATTATACTATTGTTACATAATATGTCCACATTAGGAGAAACTTGGTGAAAGGCATAAAATAACCCTACTGTTTTTCCAATTTTTAAGTCAAAAATATTTTTAAGATTACAATGTTAAATTAAAAAAGAAAAAACATAATAGGAAGGAAAGTACCCTGCTCAGTAAAGACCACAATGAGAAAGCAATACCATAAATCTTTCATTTTCATGACACATATAAAAAAAATATGAAGTACATGCACATGAATATGGAAAAGTGATATGGACTACTTCAAAACTAACTTGTTTGTGTCATGACTAAATCACTAGTTAGGAAGATTCTATGTGTTTTCTACCCTTTAAGAACAGGTAAAATCTATTTTTAAGACCTTGATTCTGTATTTCTTAAGGACATCTATAAAAAAGATGTAGGGTTATTTTATGGAGAAGGTAGGTATATATATATACACCATACAGATTAAAGGGATGAAATTGGGTTGATTATATCACTATCAGAAAACAAAAATTACTTGATTGTTTTATTTATCTAAGCTAAAGCTAAATGTAGCTACTTGTTCACTTTCCAATGGCTTATATATGGATATATATATATTATCCTTATATATGGATAATGAGAGGGATGACCTTGGTACCCCAGGTATTCTTTCATCAATAACAGATATACCCAGAATTGTTAAGGAAGTAAGTACATGTGTATGAATCTCCCATGTGTATGAGTAATTTTAATTTAAAATACAGTTTATAAATAAGATTTATCAATTTCAGCTAGGTGACTAAGTTATAACTCCCTTTATAAATAGGGTTTCTCAGCCAAAACATCATTTATAATTTAGGCCAGATAATGCTTTGTTTTAGGGGCTGTCCTTTGAATTCTAGGACTCTTATCAGAATCCCTGGACTTTACCCACAAGATGACATCAGCACCCTCCCCTACCCAAAAAAGTCTACAGATATTGCCAAGTGTCACCTGGGGAAGGAGGCAAAAATCTAGACCTGCTGAGAATCTGAGTCTGAATATAGATGGAAATTAAGAAAGGAAAAGGAATAATTTTTTTCATTTCCCAAATCATCTCCCAATTAGAATTGCTGTCTCTGTAGAAAAAGTCACTATAGCTAAAAGCTGAATTAATCAGCCAATTATTTTAGGTGAATTTATGTAATTAAATATATAGTGTTCTTTTTAAAGAATGATTTCAGCATCCCTTAAACTTCAATTTTCTACCAAGTACTAATATTGAGGACTGACTGCTGAATGCGTATTACAGACAACTCTTATTTAATATTAATAGGTAAAATTGATCATGGTATAAAATAGTGACCAAAAATATGGAGATTCATTACAAAATTCCATTTAATACCTACCTCCCCCTTTATCCTAAAGACATGAACCATTTCCACAAATATGGAACCTTACAGATTTAGAGAAACATCTTGACATACTGGGTAAACTATAACAAATGGCCTTTTAAATATAGAGCTTAACTGGAAGAAAGGGAAGGAAAATCCTCAGGGGTCTGAGCAAAGAGAAAGAAGGAAATAGCAGTAAGTAAACACAGAAGCCCTTGAAGCTGAAGCCCCCTATAGAGCCCACAAAAGTGAAGTGCAAGAACTGAACTGTTCAAATAGAGCTAGAACTTTGAAAGGCTACAATATCAGCATAAGGGTGGGATAGAAAAATGTATCAGCTGGCAAAGGAAGATGGGATGTAATGGTTAACTGTCATTATGGGCCTTGGCTCAGAGCTTGAGGTGGAGCAAACAAGATAAAGAAAATTAGATAAAGCTGAGAAGAAAATACACAAGCTGAATATAAAACTAAACTGAGTGAAAATTAGTTTAATATGAAAGTGAGGATAACAGATAAAGAAAATAGAATAAAAGGTCTAATAACTGGGAATCACATAAAGACATAATAAAGAGAAGGTGCAAAAGTTTACATTCAAAGAGATAATAAATGCCTTAGAGTATTCCATAACTGATGAGGTATAAAAATTTTAGACTCAGGAAGCACACACACAAAAAATCCAAAGTGGGATGAAAAAAAAATATCTGCACTTAGATACATCATAGTACATAGTAAACCTTGGAATACGAAAGACTAAAGCAACTTTAGAAGAGCCACAGTGAAAATCCAGATTATTTACAAAAGAATAAAAATCAAACAGCAGAATTTTCAAACAAAATGCTAATGTAAACCATGAGATTCATGATGGCGGCATGAGAGATGAGATGAAGAATTCCTCCCAAAACCAAAGACAGTATGAAAATGTAGTTAATTGATACAACTAACCCTAAAACAACAACAAGAAAGAAGGCTGAACCAGACTGCACACAGACCTCACGAAGAGAGCAGACCTCACGAAACAGGGTAACGTAAGAAAATCTTTATCAGGCAGGACCCAAGCCCTTCCCCTACCCCAGCTCACTGGCAGGAGGAAGAGAAATGGAGCAGGGGAGGGGGTGGAAGCCTAGGACTGCTGAACATCCAGCCCTGGAGATCTGCTTTGGGAGCAGAAACCGACCTTGTGTGGTGCTCTGGACATTGGGGAGCTCAGACAGGTGGAGTGCTTGAGAGACAGATTTCAGCCATTTGTGCAGGAGGGTATCCACAGCCGGCCACCCTGGAGAAGAGAAAGGCAGGTGGTCTGAGAGGCTTCCTATCAGTGAGAGGGCCGCTGAAGGAGAAGGGTTTGCACGGAGCTTGCTGCATGGGGGAGGGGAAAGCTGGACAAGCTTCTCTGGGCACGCTCTGCCCAGCTGGTTGGAAAATTTGAGGAGCTTCAAGTACCCCATCTCCCTGGATGACTACTCAGCTCCAAGGCTCCCCACTGTGATACGCAGCATGCTGCGCCTTCCTCCTAGCCTGCCAACACTGGGTCAAAAACCTGCAGTCACTGTGCTGGCATCACGCTAGCCACAGGGAGGCCCCACCTTCAACAGCTAGAGACACAAAGTACAGAGGCTTACACTGGTGTGCTTGGTCCACTGGCTCTGACACTGGAGATAGGCACTGCAGAAAGAAATCAGGAAACAGATCTTTCCTCCCCCACAGACACCAGCTCCACTCCCCTATGACACCCAACCTCACTCTAGGGGCAGAGCAGCTCCAAAGACTGGAGCTTCTGGGCAGTAGTGGGCACCACAGAGAAATATGAAACATCAAAAGAACATGGTTCAGACCAAAATCTCACAAAACCAAGAAAATGGGACAAATGAAACTGAACTCACCAATCTGCCTGAGAGTTCAAAATAAAAATCATAAATATGCTTATGGAGGTACAGAAAAATATTCAAGAACTCAGGAATGAATTTAAGTCAGAGATTCAATCACTAAGAAATTCCATATCTGAAATGAAACATACAATGGAGGGATTTAAAAGCAGATTAGATATAGTAGAAGAGACAGTAAATGGAATAGAAATTAGAGAAGAGGAATACAAAGAAGCTAAGGTATGAAGAGAAAAAAGAATCTCTAAGAAGGAAAGAATATTGAGAGAATTGTGTGATGAATCCAAATGGAACAATATTCATATTATATGGGTACCAGAAGAAGAAGAGAGAGAAAAAGGGATAGAAAGTGCCATTGAGGAGGTAATTGCTGAAAACTTCCCCAATCTAGGGAAGGAGATAGTCTCTCAGGCCATGTAAGTGCACAGATCTCCCAACACAAGGGACCCAAGGAAGACAACATCAAGACATATAACAATAAAAAATGGCAAAGATCAAGGATAAAGACAGACTTTTGAAAGCAGCTAGAGAGAGAAGAAAGATCACATACAAAGGAAAACCCATCAGGATATCATCAGACTCAGCAGAAACCTTACAGGACAGAAGGGAGTGGCAAGGTATATTTAATGCAACGAAGCAGAAGGCCCTTGAACCAAGAATACTATACCCGGAAAGGTTATCATTTAAATTTGAAGGAGGGATTAAACAATTTTCAGACAAGAAAAAATTGAGAGAATTTACCTCCCACAAACCACCTCTACAGTGCATTTTGGAGGGACTCCTATAGATGGAAGTATTCCTAAGGCTAAACAGATGTCACCCAAGGGATGGACAAAGAGTACAGAATATGATTCATAACATACAAAGAATGGAGGAGGAAGAAAAAGGAGGAAAAAAAATGAGAACCTTTAGGTTGTGTTTGTAATAGCACACAACGTGAGTTAAATTACACTGTTAGATAGTAAGGGAATTACCCTTGAACCTTTGGTAACCATGAATCAAAAGTCTGCAATGGCAATAAGTACAAACCTCTCAATAATCACCCTAAAAGTAAATGGTCTGAATGCACCAATCAAAAGACACAGAGTCACTGAATGGATTAAAAAACAAGATCTTTCCATATGTTGCCTACAAGAGACTCACTTTAAACCCAAAGACATAAAGAGACTGAAAGTAAAGGGATGGAAAAAGATATTTCCTGCAACAAACAGGGAGGAAAAAACAGGAGTTGCAGTACTTGTATCAGATAAAATAGACTTCAAAACTAAGAAAGTAACAAGAGACAAAGAAGGACATTACATAATGATAAAGGGGTCAGTCCAACAAGAGGATATAACTGTTATAAATATCTATGCACCCAACACAGGATCACCTACATATGTGAAACAAATGCTAACAGAATTAAAGGGGGAAATAGAATGCAATGCATTCATTTTAGGAGACTTCAACACACCACTCACTCCAAAGGACAGATCAACCAGACAGAAAATAAATAAAGAGACAGAGGCACTGAACAAGGTATTAGAACAGATGGACCTAACAGACATCTACAGAACACTCCATCAAAAAGCAACAGGATACACATTCTTCTTAAGTGCACATGGAACATTTTCAAGAATAGATCATATACTAGGCCACAAAAAGAACCTCAGTAAATTCAAAAAGATTGAAATTGTACCAACCAGCTTCTCAGATCACAAAGGTATGAAACTAGAAATAAATTACACAAATAAAATGAAAAAGCCCATAAACACATGGAGACTTAATAACATGCTCCTAAATAATCAATGGATCAATGACCGAATAAAAACAGAGATCAAGCAATATTTTCAGACAAAAGACAATAATGATTCAACAACACAAAAACTGTGGGATGCAGCGAAGGCCGTGCTAAGAGGGAAGTATATTGCAATACAGGCCTACCTCAGGAAAGAAGAACAACCCAAATGAACAGTCTAAACTCACAATTAATGAAACTAGAAAAGGAAGAACAAATGAGGCCCAAAGTCAATACAAGGAAGAACATAATAAAGATTAAAGCAGAAATAAATGAAATTGAGAAGAATAAAACAATAGAAAGAATTAATGAAAGCAGGAGCTGGTTCTTCAAGAAAATAAACAAAACAGACAAACCCCTAGCCAGACTTATCAAGAAAAAAAGAGAGGCTACACAAATAAACAGAATCAGAAATGAGAAAGGAAAAATCATGATGGACACGACAGAAATACAAGGAATTATTAGAGCATACTATAAAAATCTATATGCTAACAAGCTGGAAAACCTAAAAGAAATGGACAACTTTCTAGAAAAATACAACCTTCCAAGGCTGACCCAGAAAGAAACAGAAAATCTGCATAGACCAATTACCAGCAAAGAAATTGAATTGGTAATCAAAAAACTACCTAAGAACAAAATTCCTGCACCAGATGGTTTCACTGCTGAATGTTATCAAACATTTAGTGAAGACCTAATACCCATCCTCCTTAAAGTTTTCCAAAAAGTAGAAAAGGAGGGAATATTCCCAAACTCATTCTACAAGGACATCACTCTAATACCAAAACCAGGCAAAGACACCACAAAAAAAAGAAAATTACAGACCAATATCCTGAAGAACATAGATGCAAAAATACTCAACAAAATATTAGCACACTGAATTCAAAAACCCATCAAAAAGATCATCCATCATGATCAAGTGGGATTCATCCCAGGGATGCAAGGATGGACTGTACAACATTCTAAAGTCCATCACCATCATCCACTACATCAACAAAAAGAAGGACAAAAACCACATGTTCATCTCCATAGATGTTGAAAAAGCATTTGACAAAATTCAACACCCATTCATGATAAAAACTCTCAACAAAATGGGTATAGAGGGCAAGTATCTCAACATAATAAAGGCCATATATGATAAACCCACAGCCAACATTATATTTAACAACGAGAATCTGAAAACTATTCCTTTAAGATCAGGAACAAGACAAGGATGCCCATTCTCCCCACTTTTATTCAACATAGTTCTGGAGGTCCTAGCCATGGCAATCACACAACACAAAGAAATAAATGCATCCAGATAGGCAAGGAAGACATCAAACTGTCCCTGTTTGCAGATGGCATGACATTGTACATAAAAATCCCTAAAGAATCCACTCCAAAACTTCTAGGTTTAATATCTGAATTCAGCAAGATGTGGGATATATACACAGAAATCTGTTGCATTCCTATACACTAATTATGAACTAGCAGAAAGAGAAATCAGGAAAACAATTCCATTCACAATCGCATCAAAAAGAATAAAATACTTAGGAATAAACCTAACCAAGGAAGTGAAAGACCTATACCCTGAAAACTATGGGACACTCTTAAGAGAAATTAAAGAGGACACTAATGAATGGAAATTCATCCCATGCTCTTGGCTAGGAAGAATTAATATTGTCAAAATGGCCATCCTGCCTAAAGCAATCTACAGATTCAATGCAATCCCTATCAAGATACCTACAGCGTTCTTCAATAAACTAGAGCAAATAGTTCTAAAATTCATATGGAATGACAAAAGACCCCAAATAGCCAAAGCAAACCTGAAAAGGAAGAATAAATCAGGGGGAATTACGCTCCCTGACTTCTAGCTCTACTACAAAGCCACAGTAATCAAGACAATTTGGTACTGGAACAAGAACAGACCCATAGACCAGTGGAATAGAATAGAGAGTCCAGATATAAACTCAAGCATATATGGTCAATTAATATACGATAAAGGAGCCATGGATATACAATGGAGAAATGACTACCCATTGAACAGCTGGTGTTGGCAAAACTGGACAGCTACATGTAAAAGAATGAAACTGGATTTCTAACCCTGTACACAAAAATAAACTCAAAATGGATCAGAGATCTGAATGTAAGTCATGAAACCATAAAACTATTAGAAAAAAATATAGGCAAAAATCTCTTGGACATAAACATGAGCAACTTCTTCATGAACATATCTCCCCAGGCAAGGGAAACAAAAGCAAAAATGAACAAGTGGGACTATATCAAACTAAAAAGCTCCTGTACAGCAAAGGATACCATCAGTAGAATAAAAAGACATCCTACAGTATGGGAGAATATATTCATAAATGACATATCTGATAAGGGGTTGACATCCAAATTATATAAGGAGCTCACACACTTCAACAAACAAAAAGCAAATAAGCCAATTAAAAAATGGGCAGAGGAGCTAAACAGACAGTTCTCCAAAGAAGAAATTCAGATGGCCAACAGGCACATGAAAAGATGCTCCACATCGCTAATCATCAGAGCTATTGCAAATTAAAACCACAGTGAGATATCACCTCACACCAGTTAGGATGGCCACCATCTATAAGACAAACAACAAATGTTGGCAAGGATGTGGAGAAAGGGATAGCCTCCTACACAGCTGGTGGGAATGTAAACTAGTTCAACCATTGTGGAAAGAAGTATAGAGGTTCCTCAAAAAACTCAAAATAGAAATACCATTTGACCCAGGAATTCCACTCCTAGGAATGTACCCTAAGAATGCAGCAGCCCAGTTTGAAAAAGACATATGCACCCCTATGTTTATCGCAGCACTATTTACAATAGCCAAGAAATGGAAGCAACCTAAGTGTCCATCAGTAGATGAATGGATAAAGAAGAGGTGGTACATATACACAATGTAATATTATTCTGCCATACGAAGAAAACAAACCCTACCATTTGCAACAACATGGATGGAGCTAGAAGGTATTATGCTTAGTGAAATAAGCCAGGCAGAGAAAGTCAAGTACAAATCATTTCACTTATCTGTGGAGTATAACAACAAAGGAAAAACTGAAGGAACAAAACAGCAGCCGACTCACAGAACCCAAGAATGGACTATGGACTAACAGTTACCAAAGGGAAAGGGACTGGTGGGGGGTGTGGGAAGGGAGGGATAAGGGGGAAAATGGGGCATTACTATTAGTACACAATGTAGTGGGGGTGGGCATGGGAAAGGCAGTACATACAGAGAAGACAAGTAGTGATTCTATAGCATCTTACTATGCTAATGGACAGTGATTGTAATGGGGTATGTGGGGGGGGACTTGATAATGGGGGAAGTCTACTAACCATAATGTTGTTCAAGTAATTGTACATTAATGATATCAAAATAAAAAAATGCTAATGTAACTTCCAAAGGATATACAGTAGATTCATATCATTCACAGTAGTTATGTTTCATGAAGTCAGTGCAAACAGTGAATTAGTTGAGTATGGAACCATTACTCCAAGAGGAAATAAAGGGTTAGGTTTCTGAAAGCTTCTGGTCAAAATATTTTTGTCAGCTCATCAATACATAATCCTGTTTTGTGTATTCCTCTGTTTTAACACATCTTACTTAAGATATACTGCTGATTTATTAACACTGAATTTATGGCCAACAGCATTATGTCATGTGTGAAAGAAGCTTATCTAACACACATATATTCTCCATCAGGCACATCATAGAACTACACCTAAAAATGCACAACAGCACTTCAACACTATACTTGGGGATCAGTGAAATCACCAAAAAGCACAAAAAATTTTAAAAAAGTGACACTAGATAAAAAGTGAAAAAGACACTTGTTTATGGTACGAAAGGTGAAATAAGAAGACAGAGCATTCCACTGTTCAATCGCAACTGGGAATGTATGTTTCCAGCCACTCAAATTTTTCAGTTCTCTGAGCATGCCCACGAATGACCCCAAAAGTGCACAGGACTAATTTTTAGACTACAAATAGATTTTACTGATTAAGTGAATTGGCGAATACAGATACATGAATAATGATGACCAACTGTAATTCACAAGAAACAAAATTAGGAAATGAAAGGCTTTGTGAGTACAGAGATTGGTAAACACATGGGTAAATCCAAATAAATTCTGATGTCTAATTTTGAAGATAAAAAAGGTAGAACAAACATAACTAGACAATAAAAACATAAGATAGAGGATGGGGTGACTAGTTAAATATTTAAAAATTTTTTAATTTTTAATTTTTAAATTAAAAAGTCAAAAAATAGAATGTTTGATATCTTGATTTGGGTGATGGTTATGCAAGTATATACAAATGTCAAAATTCATCAATCTGTACACAAAAACCGTGCATTTTATTGTATGTACATTAAAAAATAAAGAACTATTAAAAGTTGTTTAAAAATCTTTGTATTATTCAAGAGAAGAAAAGAGTTTCTGTTTAGAAATTAACTATGCATGTTAAAATTTGAAGGGCACTACTAAGAAAGTAGCATGTAACTTACAAAATAGTAGCAGGAAATATGAGGTGACACTTAGTAAGTCCAAAAGAAGGCAGCGAAAGAGAAGTGAATCACAGAAAGAACAGGATAAGCAGAAATGATAAAATAATAGACACATCCCCAAAATGTCAGGATGGATTAAAAAAATAATGAGACAAATTACAACTATGTGCTTTAAACAGGACTTTAAAATATAAAGACAGAAAGGTTGGATATAAAAAGAAAGAAAAATATTATAACAGACCAATATTAACTTAAAACAAGCATGTAAATCTTTATTAGTATCAATCAGAGTACCCAGAAGAAGAATTAGGAATTTTTTAAATGCAGGGGTCACTATTAAAATAAAAAGTAAATTCACAATTTCCATGTACCTCTACATAGCTCCAAAGTGCCTGTGTGTATGTGTATATATATATGTATGTGTGTGTGTGTGTGTGTGTGTATATATATATATATACATATATATATAACTAACAGACAAAATTATCAATCTTGGGAGATTTTTCACAAAACTCTCTCAATAACTACAAATATAGAAGTTATATAATACCTTATTAAGACTCTTATTTTAATAAACATATAATTATAGCCAATCCTGTACCGTATTGGTAGTATGATTTGAGAATACACATCATTTTTAAGCACATGAGACATATGAAAATTGATCATGTACTAGCCCACAAAGTAAATCTGAAATAATATCAGAAAAACTAGTTTTCTAACCACAACTCAATAATGAATGAATGAATGAATGAATGAAGGGAATTCTCTCCACAATTTTTCTGTAAGAATTAAAAATCCTTCTAAGATAAAAAGTTCATTAAAATAAATATTTGGAAATGAAAAATGCTGTATCTACATACAGATTAAAGAAGAAATTAAAATGAAAATAAATTTAAAATAATTAGAATTGAGTGACAAGAAAATGAGTGGATGTGATTTGTGGGATGTAGAGCTAATGCCATACTTAGATGGAATTTTCTAACCTTAAGAATTCACATGAGAAAGGAAGGCAGGCTGAAACTTAACACAATTAAGCATCCATCTCACAGAGTCAGGAAAAATACAGAATAAACTCAAATGAAGCGTAAGAAGAAAATAACTTACAAAAGAAAATAGAAACAAAGATATAACAGAAAGGATCAAAAAGCCCACAGTTGAGTTCCCTGTAAAGACAAATAATATTAACATAACTTTGTAGAAACTGATGAAGGAAAAAGAAAAGGCATAAACAGTGTAGAAATGAAAAAGGGGAAATAACTGCAGACACAGCATAGCTATTTTAAAATAATGATGAACAATGTGCCAATAAATTGGAAGTCTTAGACAAAGTGGACAATCCTAAAACAATATTACTTATATGAACTAAATGAATAATTGTACGTCCCTGATTTAATATGGGAAAACATTTTAACTAACCGACAGAAGCCCAGATGGTTTTACTGTTGCATTACATCTATCAGTTAAGAAAGCAATTCCTATCTTACAGAACTATTCCAAAGAATAGAAAAAAGGAGAAACACTTCTTGTCTTTGATACTCAAATAAAAAAAAGGTAGTACATGTGAATGTACAATTACAGACCAAACTCACTAATGAACAGATGAAAAAACACTAAACAAAATATTAGCAATCAAGCAATGTATTAAATACATCTTACTCATGACAGGTTTATCCTAGAAATGCAAGGATAGTTTAATATTGTTAGAAGATATACCCATGTGTTTTAAGATTAAAGAGGAAAACACAGATGATGCTCTCAAGATATGGAGAAAAAACAAAGAAAATCCAACATTCAATGGATTAATCAAACCAATATTCAAATGAATGGTTCATGACCAAACTCCTAGCCAACTATGACTGAAAGAAACTTCCTTAACTTGAAATAAGGCATATGAAAAATTCACGGCAAATATCATCTTTGATTGCAAAGCATCAAAATTCTTTTTAAAATCAGTAACAAGAAAATTATTCTGCTATATATATATTTCTGTGTTTTTTAAAGCATTATTCTGGAGTCCTAGCATGATAAACAAAAAGTATACAGATTACAATAGAAATAATTGAAGTATCATTACTTTTAGATGAAACACATCTACATAGAAAATTGAAAGAATACATATTCTGCAATGCAGCATACTCCTAGATATATACCATAGAGAAGCTGTCCATACTTGACAAAGGAAATACGTACCAGAATGATCATAGCAGTATTGTTTATAATGACAGAAAAAAATGGAAACGACCTAAATGTTCATCACTAACAGAGTGAGAAGATTCTGAGAGCTGTGTAACAACTCCAAATGTAACAATATTCATATAACAGGGGTCTCAGAATAAGAAGAGAGAGACAGAGGAGTAGAAACTTACTGTGAAGTAGTAATATCTGAAAATCTCCCCAATCTAGGGAATAGACATCCAGGTCCTGGAAGCACAGAAAACCCCTAAAAAAGGGAACCCCAGGAAAACAACACCAAGACATATATTAATTAAAACAGGAAAGATTAAAGAGAGAATCTTACAAGCAGCAAGAGAAAGGGAGACAGTTACCTATAAGGGAAAGTTCACATGGTTATTAGCAGATTTCTCAGCAGAAACTTCACAGGCCAGAAGGGGGTGGAATGAAATACTTAATATATTAAAGGGAAGAACCTACAACCAGGAATTCTCTACCTAGCAAGTTTACCATTCAGAATTGAAGGGGAGATTAAAATTTTCCCAGATAAATGAAATTTAAAAGAACTTGCCACCACTAAATAAGCCTTACAGGTTATGTTAAAGGGTCCTCTGTAGACTGAAATGTTCTTAAGCTTAAATATTTTTCATCACTGAAAATAAACCTACAGTAAAGGTAGACCAATTATTTACTAACCAAGTATGAAGTTAAAAATATAGTAAGATCAACAATGCCCAAAATTAGTCAAGGGGTACACAAAAGATGTAGATTATGACATACATAAAGTATGGAGGAAAAAGAAAATTAAAAATCCATACTTTTTGACTCTGTTTGAAATTGAGCAGCTATCAAGTTAATATAGACTTTTATATATTTAGGAAACTATGGACCCTATGGAAACTACAAACTTAAAGCCTATAACAGATACACAAAAAATTAAGTAATCCAAGAATAACACTAAAGAAAACCATCAAATCACAGAAGAACATTACAGAGTAAGAAAGGAACAGAGGAATTACAAAAAAAAACACACACAATAAAATGGCAATAAGCACTTACCTATCAATAATTACCTTAAGTGTAAATGGACAAAATGCACCAATCAAAAGACATAGGATGGAAAAATTGATAAAGAAACAAGACTCATCTACATGCTGACTAAAAGAGACTTACTTCAGACCTAAATACATACACAGATTGAAAGTGAAGGGATGGAAAAATACTTCATGAAAATAAAAGGGAGAATAAAGCAGTAGCAATACTTATATCGGGCAGACTTCAAAACCCAGAAAGTAAAAAGAGACAAATAAATGCATTCCACAATGAAAAGGGGATCAGTTCAACAAGAGGATATAACAGTTGTAAATATCTATAAACCCAACATAGGAGCACCTATATTTATGAAAGAAATACAAACAGATCTAAATGGGAAATAGCAACACAATCACATTAGATTTCATCACCCCACTTACATCAATAGAGAGATCATCCAGATAGAAAATAAGGAAACAGAGGTGCTGAAAGACATATTAGACAAGAGGGACTTAATAGATACATACAGAACATTCCACCCAAAAGCACCAGCACACATTTTTCTCAAGTGCACATGGAACATTCTTGAGACTAGATTACATATTAGGCCACAAAAAGGGTCTCCATAAATTCAAACAGATTGAAATTCTATCAGGCATCTTTTGAGATCACAACAGTATATATAAATTAATTCCATGAAGAAAGAAGACAAAAAAACCTCACAAACACATGGAGACTAAACATGCTTCTAATAATTAATGGATCAATGAACAAATTGAAGAGGAAATTAAATAATACACAGGAACAAAAGAAAACAAACAATTCAAAATGTTTTATATTGCAAAAGCAGTTCTAACAGGATAGTACATAGCAAAACACAACCTACCTCAATAAGCAAGAACAATCCCAAATAAACGATGTAGACTCACAACTAAAGAAATTTGAAAAAGAACAAATGAAACCCAAAGTGAGTAGAAGGAATATAATAAAGATCAGAGCAGAAATAAATCAAATAAAGAATAAAACAATAGAAAAAAGGTCAATGAAACCAAGAGCTGGTTCTTGAGAAGATAAAATAGACAACCCCTAGCCAGAATTATCAAGAAAAAAAGGACACAAGCAGAATCATAACCTAAAAACGTGAAGTTACAACTGGTACCACTGTAATACAAAGAATTTTTTGAGAATTCAATGAAAAATTATATGCCAATAAATTAGACAACCTAGAAGAAATGGGCGAATTCCTACAAACATACAACCTTCCAACAATGACCCTGGGGGCAAAACCTCAACACACCAACCACTAACAAAACTAAATTGGTAATCGAAAATCTCACAACAGAAGTCCAGCAGATTGTTTCACAGGTGAATTCTACCAAACCTTTAAAGAGCTAATACCCACCCTTGTTAAAGTAGTCCCAAAAAGTAGAGGAGGGAATACTTCCAAACTCATTTTATGAGGCTAGCATCACTCTAATACTAAAACTGTTAGGGGTTGAGTTTGTTCCCTTTGGTTCTTGTCTCTGATGCAACAAAGAACTGAAGGGCAGAGACACATTAGTGAAGCAAAGTGAAATTTTTATTTGAATACACTCTAGGGGAGGAGTAAGCTGGAATCAAAGTAGGCAAAAGCCAGTTTACTTGAATAAAGCAGAGAGGAAGGAAAACAGACAGAGGAAAGGGAAGCTTATTGAACTCTTGCTTGGTATTAGGCAAATCTCTTGCTAACTCTTAAAGCCAGGATCACCTGGCATCTAGTGTCTGCTTAAATATGCAAGGCATGGAAACTAAGGATTTGGCAGAGCTGCAGAGCCCTGGAGATTATATTGAGAACTTCCCAAAACAAAGAAAGGATATTTTTAGGCAGGCTACTAAAGAGCACGACTGCAGTCTTGTCTGGGTTATTCAGGTGATGGGAACTTGCACTAGATCAGAGCTCTCAGCAGCACCTCTCTACTAATTTGGAGAACAGAGAGGGTGATACACTAGAAGAAAGGGGAGTGAAGGCAACCTCAGAGAGGAGGCATGCTTAAGATTTAGGGTCTGGGGTTTTATAGGGCTTCTTTGGGGAAGGGTTAGCATAAGGCCAATGTATGTGTGAGCATAAGGCTAATGATGTATACAGGAGATTTACAATTCTTTTGAAGTTCTGTCTTAAGAATAGGGTTTTTTAGGTGACTATGTTGGTTTGGATCTTGGCATTCTTTATTTACATAGGTTTATTTATACTTTGGGGGGCTGTCTCTGTCTTGGTTACAAAGTTACTTGATAAAGGGGCTGGAAGAAGAGGACGAACTACATATAGGTTAAGTTAAAGAACAAGCTGGGCATTGTAAGATTTTACAATGGCATGATTTACTTGGTACAATGAAGACATGGGCTGCGCTCTGATATTTTTCTTTATCTGGGAAATGTTTGGACATTCTAAGTCACTCCTGGCCTTTGGGACTTTAACTCTATGTGCTTTCTGGCTCTCTGGTTTTATCTGGTTAACTCTTTGAGTCCCTTTAAGTGAGTTTTACTGGCTTTGTCTTTCTGCTTAACACTCTCCCCTCAAGCAGTTGGGACTCAAATTATTGGGATGAGGTGAGAGGCCTGGTCTAGCTACTTCTTGTTCATGGGGGACAGTGTGGTCTTTTGGGTCTTTCTCCTTGCTGACTGTTGGGATGGTAGAGGTTAGGAAAGAAAGGGTGTTTATCTAAGGGTCTCAATTGCTTGCTATTTGCTGATGTAAGGAAGATTCAGACTGGCTGTAGGGGTGTTTGTGGAGCAGTCTTATGAAGACAGATGTGTGGTCATCTGAGTATGGGTTGGAATCCTTGTCCCATGACTATCTCCAGTTTGAGTGCCCCTAGTCAAGAAGACACAAATTTGATTAGAAGATGAATTAAGCATGGTCTGAATATAAGCGCTAGGGATAGAAAGACTCTAAAGTGAAATGATGGGAGAAAATTGGAAATGTTTGGAGATAGCTAGATAGAATTCAGGATCTAGTTTATTTTATGTGATTAGTACTAGAATTCCATATTGATAAGGATGCACTATTGAAACAATTTTCTCTCTAAATTTGGTTTCATTTTTAGAGGTAACGATATTAGCACTAATTTATTTGTAAAATAACTTTAATTTTAGAACACTTGGCTTGAGTATTTACATAAGTGCAAGAATTGCAATTGATTACACAGGCTTTTTCAAATGTGCTTTGATGGAATTTTTTATAAAGAATTTCAGATTGAACTTTTAAAGGCTTTTCCGGGCTAGGAAAGCTAAGGTAGAGAGTTGCTATCAGATTTCATGTGCAGTACTTGTAGATTTGGGTGAACTATTCTGAAGGTTTCTAAGATATTCTGAAGTGCTTGAACTTGCTAGGAAGTGACTTTCCTTACTCACTTGTTAAGGCTGCTGGGAACTTTGTAAACAAGGTACTACACTAACTCTTCTAAGGGGCTTTATTGGCTGTATAAAGTCAATTTTAGTTCCATAAAGATGGCTCATTATTATCTGAGTCTATGCATGTGTGGGTAAAACTGCAGTATTTCCAGAATCTCTTGCCTGAACTTAGTGCATCTCCATATCAATAGGAGGTGTTTCCAAGGGATGGAGAGTAGTCCATCTCCATATCCATAGGAGATTACAAGGAGGAATGGAGCGAGAGCCTATCTGGACCAGAGAGTTTTGGTGGGGCCCTTTTGCAGCTAGGTCATGAGAGACACAGGAGAGAAGTAGATGACTGTAAGCAATAAATGGGTTCCTTCCACATCATTTCTCCCTTTAACTGATTTTAGTTTCAAAGGTTATTTGCCCCACCCTGGGAACATATCTCCCCTCTCCCCCCAAGTTACACCTGGCAGGAGGCAGCAGGACCTCTGAACCCGAAATGTTTTCATGGGTGCAATGCTTGGGTGGGCTGTCCCAAGAGATGGTGGGAACCTGGAAACCCCCCTATGGATGGTAGGGAGGCCCCAGCAGCTGCTATAGTGAGGGGAATGATGACTCACCCTTCCTTCTGGCAGCAGTGCAGGCTTTGGCTTCACCCAGTAACCTCCCATCAGTGGGTCTTCCATTTGGGGAGCCCATAGTGGGGAATTGGTCTAGGGTAAAGCACCTCCTAGAGGGGTGGGGCCTTCCACAGAATTGGGGAAGTATGGAGACACCGGAAGCTGTGGAATTAGCTTTCTGTGAGATAGAAGACTGCTTAGAGGCACTGACTGGTCATGTAGCATCTGGAATTGTGGGATGTTTGTTACTCAAGATAGTGGAAAGTGTTATCAAGGAGACACACTTCTGCATCGCTTGAAGGAGTTGGGTGATGATCTATGGGATGCCCTTAAGAAAGCTATTGAGAAGACTGATTGTACTCCTGGAAGATACATTAGCAGTAAGGGAGGAGGCAGGAGAATCCCCATTGCAGGAGGCTGTTGGGGAGAGGAAGGAAGGAATCAGTGCCTTCAGCCTCAGAGACGGTAGAGGAGATATCAGGGGAAGGTAATGAGGTGGGGCCAAGGGCCAAACAGTTGATGAGGCCACCACGGGAGGCACCAGCCCCTCCCATATTAAAGGCCCACCTAGTTGTAACTAAGAATATAAAAACACAATAACTGCGGGCTTCTCAAGGGGGACGAGCAACCCTCTCCCCAGACTGTGGAGGACTCCATGCTAAACCCCCACACCCAGGATGAGATGGCGGACATGAGCATCCAGTTTTGGCAAAAGCCATCACAACCTCTGCCTACATGGCTTTTGCGTCTTTGGGATATGGGGGTGAAAAACATTGTTATGTCGTGTTCTGAAATGGGTAGACTGGCTTCCCTGATGACTCACCCTTCCCTCCAGCAGTGCTTGTAAAGTACCAATCACATTTTAGGGAATCAGGTGCTTCTGGATTGGTTGACAGCAGCCATCAGGGAAGTTTGGCCTAATCAGGGTTATTTCCCTTACCCACTAGCTGGAAAACATATGCAGAGCTCCAGCAGGTGTTACAGTTATTTGTCCCAGGCTGGGAACATATTTTTCCCCTGGGGTTACAGAATGTCTTTCAAATATGATATTTTACTCAAAGCTTTTTTAATATAATTAGTGTTTTCAATTGTGTTCTGTCACAAGGAGAAAAGATTCTTATTGAACTTATGCAAATAAAAATATTGCTATGAAATATTAAAATAGTTTTTAAATTCTGGAGTGATTAGAGAAAAATAAATGTTTTAATTTTGTTTATAAAGGTATAATTTACTAAATTGCAAGTTAGCTTAAGAGAAAACTTTTAAAGTAGAAATTTTTTAAAAGATTAGTAATATTTGAAACAAAATGTCATAAAAATTAAAGTTTTCTTCTTCAGTTTACTGAATCTTATGTAATTGTGCTTGAATCTGGGTTTTTTACTGGTTTGTAGTAAAACTAACTGTAAGTGACAAAAGACTTAGAAATGGCAATGGCTAAAGATCTGAGGAGAGTTTATCATAAGGCAACTAACAGGAAAATTTGGTTAATAGGTCAATAATCTAAAATTTAGCATCATTCATTTGACAATGTTTCTTAAATAATGATATAGTAAATGAATAAGCTGAGTTAACTATTTTTCTTTTATGAGGAGAAAATTTTCTGACGTTCTAGGGGCTCTTTGAAAAATCTCAGTTAACTAGAGGTAAAAATACCTTTTGAATTTGATTTTGGGAAGTCAAAAACATCAAAAAAGGCACTTGCTTAAATAGGATTATAAGTCATTTTGAAACAATACTTAGTTATCTATTTAACTAAAGTGACAATAAAAGATTTTAAAGGCAGATACAGATGGTTACACAGCTGTTAGCAAAACTTAGCTCTTTTAATATTAAGATTTTGTTTTCTTACATTTTCAAAGACTTGGTAAAACATTAAGTACAAAAGTAAGCTATTGTAAACTGTTAACAGTAGCATTCTTTAGCCCTGTCTTTATGCACAGGAGGAGGTGGTTTCTTTTTTACAAAGCATCTTTGTTATTATAAGGAAACTTAGTATCAGGCAAGTGAAGGCTGCTAGCAAATTTATGAGCTTTAATAACTCTCACTTGCTCAGGATTAGAGAGTGGTTGTCCTAAAATAATAATAACACCTTTCCAGGTAAGATTATAAACTAGACTAATATGCTGAAACTGATCAATATAGTTATCTAGATTTGCACTGCTAAATTTAGTTTTAAGCTGCTTTAACTCAGTTAATGAAAAGGGGTTTGAATCAGCACAGTGCTAAACTTTACTGGCTGTTTCTACCAGGGGAAGGACTTTAGCAACTCTGACCTTGGGGCTAGGCTACTGGGAGCCTGAAGGAGCTGGAGGAGAGGCCCTGTCCTTGGATTATTTCTAGACATTGGCACAGAAGGAAAGTAGGGAGAGGGGCTGTAGGGAATTCAGTATCAAGTTTGCAAGCTTGGCAGAGGTCTTTTTGGCTTTTGAAATAGAAGAAAGCTTGAATGTAAGGGAGCTCTGCCTATTTGCCCACCCACTTACAGAAAAGATGTAACTGAATAAGGGCATTAGGATTAAGCTCCTGTTCTTGGTTTCCCAGTTGGTATTGAGGCTAAACTGCATTGTAAAAGAATATTGTTAGTCTTTTCTTTCTGAGAGTCTCAGGGTCGAATTGGGACCAGTGGGAGAGAGTGCAGACCAATGGTGTGGCCTATCTAGGAAGAAAGGATTGGGTTAGAGAGCCCAGTGTCCCAGGGTCTATTCCAGTGGTCTTGGTGACTGAGACCTGAAACTCAACTCTTCTTGTCCCAGACGTCTGTGAGAGCAAAACAGAAGACTATATAGTTCTGTGGAATGGGTTAGAGAGCCCAGAGTGTCTATCCCAGAGGTCTTGGCACAGCTGGCTGCCCAGGACTGTAACTCATCCCACCTCAGACATCTACAAATGGAATACAGTGGACTAGAGTCTCGTAGCTTCCTAGTGAAGGGTAAAAGGGGCTTATGGTGATTTGAGGTTGTCCTGTGAGATATGGTGGGTATAACAAAGACTAACAGAGAAGTCTTTATGGGAGCCTGAAGGAGGCTTGATCAGGCCAGGCAAATAGTTAGAGAGCTGAAGGGAAGGAAAAAGGCATACTAAGCGGTCAATAATAAAAGAAATAATTTGGCAACTGGGAGTCATAACTTTGTGGGTCTAGGACAACACCAGTGGTATCAGGGCAAGCCTCCTTCTCAAGTCTAGAGACCATGACTCAAAATCATTTTAGGAATCCTGGGATGATGGCCTCTACTACAAAGCATCCCTGAAGTTCAGAAACTTCTCCAGTTCCATCTTTCTGGCCAGAAGTGTGTGTGTGCACTATGGAGCAACAGAAAAGGAGAAAAAGGGGAGTCATGGCTGATGAAGCCTTGATCCAGAATGAAAAGGGAGATGAGGATGGAAGGATGAAAAGAAGTTAAGTGGACTTGTAATAAGCAGGCAAGGAGTAAGGCTTATGGGAGGGGGACAGTGAAAGAAGTATTTAACAATAAAGTGGGAAAGTGATGGGTAAAGTCACAGAGAGGACAGGGTGACGTTGAGCCTGCTGTCAAATGGACGAGGAGGGCAGAATCAGATCCCAGAGAGAGAAGCAGAGGTCAGAAAGGAAATGCAGAGAGCCAAAGTCAGCCAGTTTGGATGGAGTATCAGCACTATGGACAAACATGAGAAAATTGAACAGAGAGTTTTGGGGAAGAGGTTTTGGCCCTAGGCTATGTTGCTCCTACAGGCTGCCTGCTAAGCAGGAGAGGTGGGTTCATGATGTGATGTCAGAGTTAAGTCAGACTTGCAGATTCCATCAAAGCAAAAGTCTTTGCTCCTCTCTAAACAGAAAATAGAGCCAATAGAGCAGATGTGAGAATAGAAAGAACTCCGGAATGTGAAAGGGAAAAAGGTTCATAAAACCAAGGTGAGTGAGAAGGCTCTTAGCTTCTGTGGGGAGCTGTTGGTGTACAAGAGAGGTGGAGGACCTGAGCAGACATTACTCCAAAGAAGAAATACAGATGGCCAACAGGCACATGAAAAGATGCTCCACATCACTAGTCATCAGGGTAATGCAAATCAAAACCACAATGAGATATCACCTCACACTTGTCAACATGGCTAGTATCAAAAGAGAAGAAATAATAAAGACCTGTATCTGAGAACTGTAAGACACTTGAAATTAAAGACACAAATAAATGGAAACATATCCTGTGCTTTTGGATTGGAAGAATTAATACTGTCAAAGTAGCCACCCTGCCCAAAGCAATTTACAGATTCAATACAATCCCTATCAAAATACCAATAGCACTTTTTAATGAACTACAACAAATAGTTATAAAATTCATATGGAACCCAAAAAGACCCCAAATATCAAAGCAATCCTGAGAAAGAAGAACAAACCTGGGGAGATTACGCTCCCTAACTTCAAGTTCTATTACAAAGCCACAGTAATCAAAACAGTATGGTACTGGCACAAGAACAGACCCATAGAACAATGGAAGAGAATAGACAGCCCAGATATAAACCCACACATATACAGTCAATTAATATATAATAAAGGAGCCATGAATATAAAGTGGGGCAATGACAGCCTTTTCAGTAATGGTGCTCAGAAAACTGGACAGCTACATGCTAGAGAATGAAACTGGATTACTGTCTAACTCCATACACAAAAGTAAACTTGAAATGGATCAAAAACCTAAATGTAAGACATGAAACCACAAAACTCTTGAAAGAAAGCATAGGCAAAAAATCTCTTGAACATAGGCATGAGCAATTTTTTCCTGCACACATCTCCTCAGGCAAGAGAAATAAAATCAAAAGTGAACAAGTGGGACTACATCAAACTAAAAAAAGCTCTGTACAGTAAAGGACACCATTAGTGGAACAAAAAGGCAACCTACAGTATGGGAGTATATATTTGTAAATGATGTATCCAGTAAGGGGTTAACATCTTAAATATATAAAGAATTCATACACCTCAACCCCCAAAAAACAAATAACCTGATGAAAAAAAAATGGGCAGAGGATCTGAAGAGACATTTCTCCAAAGAAGAAATACTGATGGTCAACAGGCACATGAAAAGATGATCCACATCACTAATCATCAGGGAAATGCAAATTAAAACCACACTGAGATTATCACCTCACACTACGTAGAATGGCCACTATGCAAAAGATAAGAAATTACAAGTGTTGACAAGGATGTGAAGAAATGGGTATCATCCTACATTGTTGGTGACAATGTAAATTGGTACAACCACTGTGGAAGGCAGTATGGAGGTTCCTTAAAAAACTAAAAGCAGAAATACCATTTACCCCATAATTCTGCTTTTAGGAATTTACCCAAAGAAAACAAAATCCCTGATTCAAAAAGATATGTGCATCCCTATGTTTACTGCCACATTATTTACAATAGCCAAGATATGGAAGCAACCAAAGTGACCGTCAATAGATGAATGGATAAAGATGTGGTACACATACACAATGGAGTATTATTCAGTCATAAAAAAAATCCTGCCATTTGCAACAATGTGGACAGACCAACAGGGAATTATGCTCAGTGAAATAAGCCAGGTGGAGAAAGACAACATGATTTCACTTATTTGTACAATATAAAAACAAAGCAAAACAGAATGAACAAAACAGCAGTAGACTTGGACACTGAGAAGTGACTGGTAGTTACTATAGGGGAGGGTTTGGGGCGGGTGAGGGGGATAGCACAAAAATTCTGAATCGTAAATATAACTTGGTCACAGGGAAAGTAGTACAGCATGTAGAACATAGTGAATGATTCTGTAACATCTTTCTATGTTGACAGTAACCACACTAGAGGGTGTAAGGATTTAAAAATATGGGCAACTCTTAAAGCACTGTGTTGTACATTTGAAAACAACATTAAATTTTATATCAATGATACTTCAGTAAAAAATTTAACAAAAGAAGAAACAACAAGTGTCAGTGAGTTTATGGAGGAAAGGGAACACTCATACACTGCTAGTTGGATTGCAAATTGGTGCAACCACTAGGGAAAGCAGTACTGGATTTTCTCAAAAAATCAAAAATAGAAATACAATACAACCCAGCAATTCCACTTCTTGGATTTTACCCAAAGAATATGAAATCACTAATTCAGAAAGATACATGCACATGTATGTTCACTCCTTCAATATTTTCAATAGCCAAGATGTGGAAGCAACCAATGTGTCCATTAGTAGAAGAATGGATAAAGAAGAGGTGGTACACATATACAATGGAACATTACTCAGCCATAAAAAAAGAAATCTTGCCATTTGGGAAACAAGATGGATGGACCTAGCGGGTATTAAGCTATGGGAAATAGGTTAGACAAGAGAAAGACAAATGCCATATGATTTCATTTATATGTGGAATCTGAAAAACTAACCAAGCAAAAAGAAATAGACTCAGAAACACAGAGAAGGGATGGTTGGTCATCATGGAGGTGTTGGGGGGGTGGGATGAAAGAAGTAAAGGTGATAAAGAGGTACATACTTCAACTTATAAAATATTCAGAGGAATGAAAGTACAGCATATGGAATAAAGCTCATAATATTGTAATATCCTTGTATGGTGACAGATGGTAACCTACACTTACAGTAGTGTTTATAATGTATATAATTAATGAATCACTATGATGTTCATGTGAAACCAATATTGTATATAAACTATATTTTAATAAAAATTATTAAAAAATTAAAAATTAAAAAAGGGAGATGACTTGGTAATGCTTTATTTTGTAAGCCCAGTGATTACTAACTGTTTTTTTTGGGGGGTTGTGGGGGTAGGTGATGATTAAAGTTAAATAATTTTTGTGTCAAATAAAAGATTACATTAAGAGTTTATAGTCCTTGTTTCATGAGATGGTATCTTTGAATTTTAAAAAGGAGGGTTCTTTGAAAATTAAAAGAAGAAAAAGCCAAATAAACATGTATTAAATTATAGTGGTATATGGACACCACCACTAGGAATGTGTCTGAACCTTTTTGTGCTTGATATAAATTTAATATAAAATAGCTGCTCTCCACGACTGTTTTCATACATTCTATTCATGAACAGAATACTCTGTAGAAACACTATTTCAAAGTTTACAGCATCCGTAGCTACTTACTCTGTACTCCCATGTTACTTTATATATCACATTATGTAATTTTCTGTACTTCATTATTACTTTGTTTATATATCTGACTCAACTAGATTATGGACACCTTGAGAATAAAGATGAGTCAGGATGAGGCCTAATCATCCTATATAATCAGCCTAGTGCAGTGCTTAACAGAAGTACTCAACAGCTTTAAGTAAATGAATAGTAGAAAAGTGTTTTGCAGTGGTACATGACATACTGGGAGAAAAGCACCACTGATGCTGGGCAAGGGGACTCAACTATACATTTAAGCTTATAAATAAGTTTATATTAATACAATGCTGTTTGTGTTATATATTAGGATTCCACATAAGATTTCATTTAAAAAAAGTGTGTGGGGTGGGGTGAGGGGACCACTGCTATAAGAGTTAGGAATCCAATGTCACAGTGGATCCCAGACTTGAATTTCATGGAGTGATATAATTAAAAAAATGTATCAACACCAAAAATGTAGGAAGAAGAATCTCTGAATAAAGGACAGCTTTAAAAACTGAACACATATAGCTTTGGAAAATACCTTTTAAATTATCCCTTTTTATATTTCCCATTTTGACTGGATGTTGAAACCTCATTACAGACCAGCAGTATCACAATCAACAATGAAGCTATTTAAAAAATAGAGTTTGGGGCCCATTCTCTGGAATTTTCAAATTGACAGATCTGGCATGGGTCTCAGAAATCTGTAGTTTTTAAAAGCTTACCAGGTGACGTGGTTTTCACGTACATCTAGGTTTAGAAAACATCAACATTTATTCAGTACCCTCTTCCATGGGAAAATTTAAAAACTGGAATGCTTCCATTGTCATAAACAACATATTAAGATCAGGGGAGCTCTATTTGATTATGAGATATATATATGAATGCTTCTGTTGGTATTATATATATACATATACATATGTATATATATTTATCTCAATGATCTCTTATCCACAATTCCAAAACCCAAAAAGTTCTGAAAACAGAAAGTTATACATAAAATTCGGTAGCAAAACATGACCTGAAAGAGCAAATTTGATGATAACACTTGATCTCAACAAGTTATGTAGTGCTTAATTTATCCCAATGTTCATATTTCAGTGTAAAAATATTAATGTGTGTGATTATGAGGTGCTGCCTCAAGCCACCAAGATACAATGCATTATGTTATATGTGTTTTATTGCCTTTCTAAAATTTAAAGAAGTCTGAATTCTGATTTGAATATTAAAACAAATGGCAACTCAAATCAAAACTTGTTTCCCTGTTTATGGTAATTTTCTCAATCACCAGTTATATGGAATAGTTATTGTTTAAAACATTCACCCCTTAAAAGTATAAAAGTACATAAAAATGAGGAATAAGGCAATTTTTTAATGTTTCTTTTTGGAAAGGAGCTCAATATAAAGTTACTTGCTTGTATAATCAAACTATTTTTAAGTTCAGTCAATGATATTTTCCCTTTAAAAGGATATCGGGGCTAATAAATACTCTAAAACTTTAAACTCTTGAGTACTTATAAATTACATTTTAAACTAACTCAAATAATTTAAAAAGTAATTGATTTTCAGTTGCTGGGGGAATAAACTATGAAAGTTATTTCACACAACTCAACAATGATTAGTGAAATAAAGCCTAAGAATATTGATTAAATCATAATTACTGACAACTACAGCCTTATTATTACACTTGTTTTAATAAATTCTGAGGAACAATTCAGCTCCATAAAAGCAGAAAATGCATGGGTGTATACATACACAAACACACACAAATGGTCACGTTTTTTTCTATTTAAGAAATACTACTTATTAGGCTAGATGTACATTAAGGGGATGTGATTTGCTACCAGTTCCTGCTCCAAATAGTTCTATACATTCAGAAATGAATGAGATGAATTCCCTGACTTCAACCTTACAGCAGAATATGGTAGACGAGATTACAGTTTTAGTACAGTTTAAGCATAAATAAGTATAAGCACATAAATCCACAGAGGACTACATATTTTAGACTACTACCACTGTCAAATATATTTGTATGTGTCCGTGTAGCCCAGACAGCTTGTACCACCAGTGTTTTTCTGATGATGAATCTTTTACTCTCAGCCAGAAATAAAAACATCCCTGATCTAAAACCTTGCCTCTAACCCTTGGATAAGAGATTCTTAAATTCAGGTGTCTGCTATTCAATACTCATCCTTTCTGTACATATACTACCATAAGTAAATATACTCAATGTTGAAATGGGAAAAATTGATTGCTGATGTGGAAAATAATGGCATCAATTCAATTACTAAATTGAGCTATGAACCAGAGTTGATATACTGTGTGATATTTTAGATATGTCAGTTGGCTATAAATCCCAGGGTATTTTTCTATCTGGAAAGATAACACTGGCAAAATAATCTCTTTCACTCATTAATCATAAATTCAATTTGACAAAGTGGTTGCCATTAAGATAACATTTGTCGACTGAAAAGACAAATGGCTGAAATACTTTATTTTCATGGACGTTAAGTTTATAAATACTGAAGAGTAATCTTTGTTAACATGTACAGAATGATGCATAAGACCCTAAAGTAGGTGTTGGGTAATCCCAGGACCCAACACCTTGTGCTTCAGGGATGCTGGCAGCCATCAATTACCTGACTGTGTGGTTTTACAAACATTTTCCTTTTTTTACCATACCATTCTTCCTCCCCTTCCTACCACCTTGGTCTTAACCCTTGTGAGGTTCTGCACACACAACCATGCTTGTTTTTTAGCTAACATAAATAATAACACTGACTATAAGAAACTGGCCTTTTAAAAACCTCCATTAATGGCAAATGGTTTCCCTCCTCCTCTTAAAATCCATGCAAAATCAAAAAATCAACTCACTTGGCCCTTTGGATTGATAAATGACATTAATGAATCATCTGAACATTACAATTATTTCAAATTTTCAGAACGTATTAACTCTCCATCATCCAATTTACAGAATGTAAAACATTACTTCATATATGTATACTTTTTAATAAATATCTATGAATCATATTCATCTTCAAAAGAATCTAAGCTAGGTCATCCCTAAAGTGATTGTGTAGATTCAGTTTTTCAAACTCTTTATAAAGCAAAATCTCAAGTGGAATGTCAATTTATAGAAAAAATAAGTTATTATAACTCTAGGACTTCACCAAATGTAACTGAATTGCACTGTACATTTTCAAGGCACTGGAAAAGTGAACACAGCAGACTTTGCAGCCTAGCCCAGATCGTTTATGCCTATAAGCTCTGTGGCTTTCTGGGCTTTAATTTCCTCTTCTATAAAATGAGAATACTATCACCTGTCTTCCAGTTTTGTTTTGAGGGTTTGAGGTAATATACATAAAATCCCCAGCACAAAGTTTGGCACATAATAGGTATTCAATAAATTGTCACTACCACCTCATGACTTTGCTAAGTCACCTATCTTAACTGGGCAATATGGTTAGTCAGGGAATAAAAAGTTCCACTGTCTCTTTAGAACACTCTATGTGCTTGCATCTATTTACAATTACACTGCTGATAGGCAAAGGATGGAATCAGCTATATCTTAACATATTATTGCTTTAAAATTTAAATAAATAAGAACCATTAGGGTACAATGTATTTATTATGCATACAGAAGGAAACCTTGCTTTAAGATTTCAATCTGCTTCCTCAAGAAAAATTGTTATAGTCAGTTTACTAGCAGAAATTCAGAGTAGAAATCTCTTGTCCTGTCTCCCTGAAGCAGACGGAGCAACAAGTGCAAGTAGTTATCCAAACAAAGTAGCGCAGAACACCATTTGATTCCAAGCGCCGGGGGCGGAGCCAACATGGCGGCGTGAGTAGGACAGTGGGAATCTCCTCCCAAAAACATATATACTTTTGAAAATACAACAAACACAACTAGCCCTAAAAGAGAGACCAGAAGACGCAGGACAGTGGCCAGACTGCAGCTACACCAGCGAGAACCCAGCGACTGGTGAAAGGGGTAAGATACAAGCCCCGGCCCGGCGGGACCCGAGCGCCCCTCCCCCCAGCTCCCGGCGGGAGAACAATAGGCAGAGCGGGAGGGAGACGGAGCCCAGGACTGCCGAACACCCAGCCCCAGCCATCCGGGCCAGAGCGCAGACACAGTATATGCCCAGGGGGCCCTGGATACTGGGAGAACAGGGGGTAAGACCTCAGAGCGGGTGCTGAAGCTGATGCCCCTGTGACAAAGAAAAGCGGGGGCTTTTTGAAAGTCTTAAAGGGACAGGGACTTAACAGCTTGACGGAAACAACCCAGGTCACAGTACAGCAGCTGGAAATTACAGGGAAAACCGGGTGCACTAACCCCCTGGGCAACAGCTCTGAGACCCCTCACGGAGGCAAACAGTCAAGCAGCCCCCCCATCCATCACCCCACCGGGCGCTGCGAAAGCAGAGAAGCAGCCTGAGACAAATTCCGCCCACAGAAAGGGAAATTTCTCCCTCCCGGCCAGGCAAGACACAAAGACCCACTCTACACGCAATTACCCAACACAAGCCACTAGGGGTCGCAGTTGCCCCAGTAAAGAAAGGCCAGTAGTAAGTGAAAATTTTGGCCCTCCCAGCTGACAGTCAATAGCACCTGTCAACATGAAAAGGCAAAAAAATATGATTCAGACAAGACTAACCCAGACAGCTTCGGCATCTGCTACATCTTCCCCTGAGAAGGAATCTGGGGAGATAGATTTAGCCAGTCTACCTGAAAAAGAATTCAAAACAAAAGTCATAACCATGCTGATGGACTTGCAGAGAAATATGCAAGAACTAAGGAAGGAGAATTCAGAAATAAAACAAGCTCTGGAAGGACTTCAAAACAGAATGGACGAGATGCAAGAGACCATTAATGGACTAGAAAACAGAGAACAGGAACGCAGAGAAGCTGATGCAGAGAGAGATAAAAGGATCTCCAGGAATGAAAGAATTTTAAGAGAGCTGAGTGATCAATATAAAAGAAATAATATAAGAATCATAGGCATTCCAGAAGAAGTAGAGAGAGAAAAGGGGATAGAAAATGTCTTTGAAGAAATAATTGCTGAAAATTTCCCCAAACTAGGGGAAGAAATGGCCTCTCAGACCACAGAGGTACACAGAACTCCCATGACAAGGGATCCAAGGAGGGCAACACCAAGACACATAATAATTAAAATGGCAAAGATCAAAGACAAGGACAAAGTATTACAAGCAGCCAGAGAGAAAAAAAAGGTTACCTACAAAGGAAAACCCATCAGGCTATCATCAGACTTCTCAACAGAAACCCTACAGGCCAGAAGAGAATGGCATGATATACTTAATGCAATGAAACAGAAGGGCCTCGAACCAAGACTACTGTATCCAGCACGAATATCATTTAAATATGAAGGAGGGATTAAACAATTCCCAGACAAGCAAAAGTTGGGGGAATTTGCCTCCCACAAACCACCTCTACAGGGCATCCTACAGGGACTGCTCTAGATGGGAGCACTCCTAAAAAGAGCACAGCACAAAACACCCAACATATGAAGAAGGGAGGAGGAGGAATAAGAAGGGAGAGAAATAAAGAATCATCAGATTGTGTTTATAATAGCTCAACAAGCGAGTTAAGTTAGACAGTAAGACAGTAAAGAAGCTAACCCTAAACCTTTGGTAACCACAAACTTAAAGCCTGCAATGGCAATAAATTCATACCTTTCAATAATCACCCTAAATGTAAATGGACTGAATGCACCAATCAAAAGACACAGAGTAATAGAATGGATAAAAAAGCAAGATACATCCATATGCTGCTTACAAGAGACTCACCTCAAACCCAAAGACGCGCACAGACTTAAAGTCAAGGGATGGAAAAAGATATTTCAAGCAAACAACAGAGAGAAGAAAGCAGGCGTTGCAATTCTGGTATCAGACAAAACAGACTTCAAAATAAAGAAAGTAACAAAAGACAAAGAAGGACATTACATAATGATAAAGGGCTCAGTCCATCAAGAGGATATAACCATTATAAATATATATGCACCCAATACAGGAGCACCAACATACCTGAAACAAATATTAACAGAACTAAAGGAGGAAATAGAATGCAATGCATTCATTCTAGGAGACTTCAACACACCACTCACTCCAAAGGACAGATCCACCAGACAGAAAATAAGTAAGGACACAGAGGCACTGAACAACACACTAGAACAGATGGACCTAATAGACATCTACAGAACTCTACATCCAAAAGCAACAGGATACACGTTCTTCTCAAGTGCACATGGAACATTCTCCAGAATAGACCACATACTAGGACACAAAAAGAGCCTCAGTAAATTCCAAAAGATTGAAATCCTACCAACCAACTTTTCAGACCACAAAGGCATTAAACTAGAAATAAACTGTTCAAAGAAAGCAAAAAGGCTCACAAACACATGGAGGCTAAACAACACGCTCCTAAATAATCAATGGATCAATGACCAAATCAAAATGGAGATCCAGCAATATATGGAAACAAATGACAACAACAACACTAAGCCCCAACTTCTGTGGGACGCAGCAAAAGCAGTCTTAAGAGGAAAGTATATAGCACTCCAAGCATATTTAAAAAAAGAAGAGCAATCCCAAATGAACGGTCTAATGTCACAACTATCAAAATTGGAAAAAGAAGAACAAATGAGGCCTAAGGTCAGCAGAAGGAGGGACATAATAAAGATCAGAGAAGAAATAAATAAAATTGATTCCAAGCGCCAACAGTATGATTATGCAATCCTTTGGGCACACAGGAGTAGAGGTTTGAAAAAAATTAAGAGGAAGTAAATAAAAATGTTCCACTAACACCTGCCTACCCCCAAATAAATCAGTAGGACTAATACCATAGACTGTTTATTCATACATTGGATGAGAAGCAGCAGCAATACGCATCCAACTTTCCCCTTTTTCAGCTCCCAGCACCATGACCAGCCCTTGTATATCTCTGGGAGGTAAAGTCTGGGATCACAGAAAAGCAGGGAGATCATCAGAACTGAAAGGAACCTTAAAGATCACTTGTCAACTTCCTCATTTTACAGATGTGAACAGACATGAAAACTAAAGCCTAAAGATGGATAATTGAGTAGTAACTAACCGCTGAATAAAAGAACAAGAAGCTCTAATCCAACTCAACTCTTATTTCCTTCTTTGCAATATAACTTGCATAGCAAATTGCCCCAGGACTAGTCCTAAATGGACTCAAATGATGAACTACAAGTAATCCCTACATGTACTACTTCTTACAAGACACAGCATTCTATTGGATAGCCAAGCCATAAATTATAAAACTACTGTCAGGTAACAATACTTAAAAAGCAAATTTGAAATATTATTAATTATCTTCGTTCAAAAAAAAAGCCACAATACATTTGCCAACACTAGCAAAGCCTCAGTGATTGTGACATGTAATTAGTTCTGCTTTAGAATATAAAGCCATTTATAATGGGAAACAGACATTTTTAAGGTAGCCAGCAAACTACCTATAACACAGTCTCATTTGTCAGGATGATTACAAAAGGAGACAATGAGACCAGTCGAGTTCACAATATGCATTTCTCTACTTTAGAATGTCTACAGTACCTAATATCTACTTCATTACCTCTCAACTTTTTCAGGTTAGAATCCCTTGAAGAAAACAGTTATAGATATTTCATCCAGGAAAAGGCACATGCTAACACACAAAATTTTGCATACAATTTCAAGGAGTTTAGTAAGTCCTCACAGTATCAAGAACTGCTGTTCTAGCATTCATCTGTTAGTATGTGCTACCTCATGTTGCTGTTAATTCCCACACATGTGTGTTCTGACTCAGATCAAAAGTTGCTCCAAGTCGGGAATGGGTCTCTATTGACAGCCTGGGTGCATTGCTCAGCTCACAACAGACTCAATATATGCTAATTTATTCTTAACAGAAGGTATTTGCCCATTTTGTATCCACCATGGGCAGAGTGCTATGCAAGGAAATGAGAATTCAAAGATGAAAGATAAGGACCCACCCTCAAGGAACTCACAGGCTAAGGTAGATAAATAAAAATATGGTTACAATAGTGAAAAAAATGGTTAAAATGAGGGGGGTGGGTAAAACATGGGGAAAGGAGCACAGAGGAGGAACTAGTGGGAACTGATGATCTCAGATTTCTAGGTTTGTTGTAGATGGTGGGTTAGATTAGGAAGATGACATGGAAAACTTCCTGGAAATGAAGTGTGCTTGAGCTAGGTTCAACAAAAACAGCAAAATGCCAGAAGGGTAGAAACATGGTGGGGGTGAGGGGAAGAGCACAGAGAGGGAAGTATCCTTTAATGATTTCTGTTCTATTGTTTCATTCCTATAGTTAATCCACACACTACTCATGAAACACACTGTGTTAATATTGCACACATACTGCTATTAGTTCTATATTTGTAAAACACCTATATGAACATGCTACAGTATATACACTTGACTATTCCACCAAGTTCTTTAAAGTGTGATTTGATTTAATCCACCATGACAAATTCAGTATGTTTAATTGTCTGGAGACAGATTGAATTACCATGGTAATTCAATTGTGTTAGCACATTTAGTCTTCTTACATACTGTAACAATGAGATTTTTGCATTTTTATATAGGTGACAAATGTTACTCAAGTTTCTGTTCAAGCTATTTATTTATGGAAGACAGGTCTGAGTCCATATGTCATTTTCCTCCTCTAGACTCCAAGGAAAAGGTCTGGATTAAACAAAAAAGAACCAGAAGTAATTACTGCCATCTGGTAAGAATTAAGTTAACCTCTTCACTTCCTTTGGTAGACTGAAAGGTAGTTAATAGTTTATTTGTGTTAGGTATTAAACTATTGATAGCAGTGCCATAAGTTTTAATTATAGTCAGGCATACATACTTTTCAGTGAATGAAAATTAGTAACTCATTTAATTTCTTATTGGGAATCACATAGGGTAAAGTAGAGAAAAAACAACTTGCATTATTAGAAAACAAAAGCAATTTTAGAGCTATTCAAATCCTTCCAAAAGTTCTGGGGAAAGAGATAATAATCCGCATTCTATTTCGTTCAAAACTACAATTTCATAAGCCCTCTCACTTCATTTTATCTTCATAACAACCTTATAAGGTTGGCAGATCAGTTAGTATGTTTACAGAGGGGTGAAGGATGCTTGACAAGAGGCTGTAAGACTTGCCCTAACTCACATGTTTCTCAAGAGGTGGAACTGGGATTAGAAGGTGATCTTCTGACTCCCAGTTCAGCGCTCTTTCCTTTTTGATGCTGCTTTTTAAAAAAATCATCTGACACTTCAATACATTATATCCTTTAAACTGTAGTGATAACTAGGCCTTTTAGTTATCTACTCTTGGTGACATGACCTATTTCTGCACCTCATCAAGGGATTTACTTTTATTCTTGGTTTACCCTGGGCAGTTCAGATAGAGTATGTTATCAATATGGCTTATGTATTTCAGTCCTCTCACCAAATGTCTTTCTGTATTTCAAATTTAAAAACTAATGAAGGGAGGGGGCGGAAGATGGCGGCGTGAGTAGAGCAGCGGAAATCTCCTCCCAAAACAACATATATCTATGAAAATATAACAAAGACAACCCTTCCTAGAATAAAGACCAGAGGACACAGGACAATATCCAGACCACATCCACACCTGAGAGAACCCAGCGCCTCGCGAAGGGGGTAAGATACAAGCCCCGGCCCCGCGGGAGCCGAGCGCCCCTCCCCCCAGCTCCCGGCGGGAGAAGAGCAGGCAGAGCGGGAGGGAGACGGAGCCCAGGGCTGCCGAACACCCAGCCCCAGCCATCCGGGCCAGAGCGCAGGGCCCTCGATACTGGGAAAACAGGGCAGCAACAACAGTGAGCAGGCACTGGAGGCTGGGCGACAGAGGACATAAGAAAAGCGCGCGACCATTTTTTTTTTTTGCTTTTTTGCTGCTTTGTTTTGGCGAGCGCTTTTTGGAAGTCTTAAAGGGACAGGGACCCCAATATTAAGGAAACAGGGCAGAAAGACCGGTGAGCAGAGGCCTGAGGCTGGCACCGGAGAATAAAGAAAAACGAAAGACCACCTTTTTTTTTTTTTAATTAAAAAATTTTTTTTTTAATTAAAAAAATTTTTTTTTCTTGTTTTTTTTTGTGGTCGTTGTTTTGTTTTGGCGGGTGCTTTTTGGAAGTCTTAAAGGGGCAGGGCGGGTCACTTAATCCAGAGGTAGGGAATCCGGGGTCTCTGGGCACCCTAACCCCTGGGCTACAGGGAGCAGGGAGGCCCCTTACGGAGATAAATAGCCTCCCAGCAGCTCCTGCTCCAACGCGACTCCACCATTTTGGAGTAGCTGCCCGAGCCAGGCCACGCCCACAGCAACAGCGGAGATTAACTCCATAGCAGCCGGGCAGGAAGCAGAAACCCTGTCTGCGCGCAGCTGCGCAGCACAAGCCACTAGAGGCCGCTGTTCTCCCAGGAGAGGAGGGCCACAAACCAACAAGAAAGGAAGTCCTTCCAGCCGTCACTCGTCCCAGTTCTGCAGACTATTCCTATCACCATGAAAAGGCAAAGCTACAGGCAGACAAAGATCACAGAGACAACACCAGAGAAGGAGACAGACCTAACCAGTCTTCCTGACAAAGAATTCAAAATAAGAATCATAAACATGCTGACAGAGATGCAGAGAAATACGCAAGAAAAATGGGATGAAGTCCGGAAAGAGATCACAGATGCCAGAAAGGAGATCGCAGAAATGAAACAAACTCTGGAAGGGTTTATAAGCAGAATGGATAGAATGCAAGAGGCCATTGATGGAATTGAAATAAGAGAACAGGAACGCATAGAAGCTGACATAGAGAGAGACAAAAGGATCTCCAGGAATGAAACAATATTAAGAGAACTGTGTGACCAATCTAAAAGGAGCAATATCCGTATTATAGGGGTCCCAGAAGAAGAAGAGAGAGGCAAAGAGATGGAAAGTATCTTAGAAGAAATAATTGCTGAAAACTTCCCCACACTGGGGGAGGAAGTAATCAAACAGACCACGGAAATACACAGAACCCCCAACAGAAAGGATCCAAGAAGGGCAACACCAAGACACATAATAATTAAAATGGCAAAGATCAAGGACAAGGAAAGAGTGTTAAAGGCGGCTAGAGAGAAAAAGGTCACCTATAAAGGGAAACCCATCAGGCTAACGTCAGATTTCTCAACAGAAACCCTACAGGCCAGAAGAGAATGGCATGATATATTTAATACAATGAAACAGAAGGGCCTTGAACCAAGGATACTGTATCCAGCACGACTATCATTCAAATATGACGGTGGGATTAAACAATTCCCAGACAAACAAAAGCTGAGGGAATTTGCTTTCCACAAACGACCTCTACAGAACATCTTACAGGGACTGCTCTAGATGGGAGCACTCCTAGAAAGAGCACAGCACAAAACACCCAACATATGAAGAATCGAGGAGGAGGAACAAGAAGGGAGAGAAGAAAAGAATCTCCAGATAGTGTATATAACAGCTCAATAAGCGAGCTAAGATAGGCAGTAAGATACTAAAGAGGCTAACCTTGAACCTTTGGTAACCACGAATTTAAAGCCTGCAATGGCAATAAGTACATATCTTTCAATAGTCACCCTAAATGTTAATGGGTTGAATGCACCAATCAAAAGACACAGAGTAACAGAATGGATAAAAAAGCAAGACCCATCTATATGCTGCTTACAAGAAACTCACCTCAAACCCAAAGACATGTACAGACTAAAAGTCAAGGGATGGAAAAACATATTTCAAGCAAACAACAGTGAGAAGAAAGCAGGGGTTGCAGTACTAATATCAGACAAAATAGACTTCAAGACAAAGAAAGTAACAAGAGATAAAGAAGGACACTACATAATGATAAAGGGCTCAGTCAAACAAGAGGATATAACCATTCTAAATATATATGCACCCAACACAGGAGCACCAGCATATGTGAAACAAATACTAACAGAACTAAAGGGGGATATAGACTGCAATGCATTCATTCTAGGAGACTTCAACACACCACTCACCCCAAAGGATAGATCCACTGGGCAGAAAATAAGTAAGGACACGGAAGCACTGAACAACACAGTAGAGCAGATGGACCTAATAGACATCTATAGAACTCTACATCCAAAAGCAGCGGGATATACATTCTTCTCAAGTGCACATGGAACATTCTCCAGAATAGACCACATACTAGGCCACAAAAAGAGCCTCAGTAAATTCCAAAAGATTGAAATCCTACCAACCAACTTTTCAGACCACAAAGGCATAAAACTAGAAATAAACTGTACAAAGAAAGCAAAGAGGCTCACAAACACATGGAGGCTTAACAACACGCTCCTAAATAATCAATGGATCAATGACCAAATCAAAATGGAGATCCAGCAATATATGGAAACAAATGACAACAACAACACTAAGCCCCAACTTCTGTGGGACACAGCAAAAGCAGTCTTAAGAGGAAAGTATATAGCAATCCAAGCATATTTAAAAAAGGAAGAGCAATCCCAAATGAATGGTCTAATGTCACAATTATCGAAATTGGAAAAAGAAGAACAGATGAGGCCTAAGGTCAGCAGAAGGAGGGACATAATAAAGATCAGAGAAGAAATAAATAAAATTGAGAAGAATAAAACAATAGCAAAAATCAATGAAACCAAGAGCTGGTTCTTCGAGAAAATAAACAAAATAGATAAGCCTCTAGCCAGACTTATTAAGAAGAAAAGAGAATCAACACAAATCAACAGTATCAGAAACGAGAAAGGAAAAATCACGACGGACCCCACAGAAATGCAAAGAATTATTGGAGAATACTATGAAAACCTATATGCTAACAAGCTGGGAAACCTAGGAGAAATGGACAACTTCCTAGAAAAATATAACCTTCCAAGATTGACCCAGGAAGAAACAGAAAATCTAAACAGACCAATTACCAGCAACGAAATTGAAGAGGTAATCAAAAAATACCAAAGAACAAAACCCCCGGGCCAGATGGATTTACCTCGGAATTTTATCAGACATACAGGGAAGACATAATACCCATTCTCCTTAAAGTTTTCCAAAAAATAGAGGAGGAGGGGATACTCCCAAACTCATTCTATGAAGCTAACATCACCCTAATACCAAAACCAGGCAAAGACCCCACCAAAAAAGAAAACTACAGACCAATATCCCTGATGAACGTAGATGCAAAAATACTCAACAAAATATTAGCAAACCGAATTCAAAAATACATCAAAAGGATCATACACCATGACCAAGTGGGATTCATCCCAGGGATGCAAGGATGGTACAACATTCGAAAGTCCATCAACATCATCCACCAGATCAACAAAAAGAAAGACAAAAACCACATGATCATCTCCATAGATGCTGAAAAAGCATTTGACAAAGTTCAACATCCATTCATGTTAAAAACTCACAGCAAAATGGGAATAGAGGGCAAGTACCTCAACATAATAAAGGCCATCTATGAGAAACCCACAGCCAACATTATATTGAACAGCGAGAAGCTGAAAGCATTTCCTCTGAGATCGGGAACTAGACAGGGATGCCCACTCTCTCCACTGTTATTTAACATAGTACTGGAGGTCCTAGCCACGGCAATCAGACAAAATAAAGAAATACAAGGAATCCAGATTGGTAAAGAAGAAGTTAAACTGTCACTATTTGCAGATGACATGATACTGTACATAAAAAACCCTAAAGACTCCACCCCAAAACTACTAGAACTGATATCGGAATACAGCAAAGTTGCAGGATACAAAATCAACACACAGAAATCTGTGGCTTTCCTGTATACTAACAATGAACCAACAGAAAGAGAAATCAGGAAAACAACTCCATTCACAATTGCATCAAAAAAAATAAAATACCTAGGAATAAACCTAACCAAAGAAGTGAAAGACTTATACTCTGAAAACTACAAGTCACTCTTAAGAGAAATTAAAGGGGACACTAACAGATGGAAACTCATCCCATGCTCGTGGCTAGGAAGAATTAATATCGTTAAAATGGCCATCCTGCCCAAAGCAATATACAGATTTGATGCAATCCCTATGAAACTACCAGCAACATTCTTCAATGAACTGGAACAAACAATTCAAAAATTCATATGGAAACACCAAAGACCCCGAATAGCCAAAGCAATCCTGAGAAAGAAGAATAAAGTAGGGGGGATCTCACTCCCCAACTTCAAGCTCTACTATAAAGCCATAGTAATCAAGACAATTTGGTACTGGCACAAGAGCAGAGCCACAGACCAATGGAACAGACTAGAGAATCCAGACATTAACCCAGACATATATGGTCAATTAATATTTGATAAAGGAGCCATGGACATACAATGGCGAAATGACAGTCTCTTCAACAGGTGGTGCTGGCAAAACTGGACAGCTACATGTAGGAGAATGAAACTGGACCATTGTCTAACCCCATATACAAAAGTAAACTCAAAATGGATCAAAGACCTGAATGTAAGCCATGAAACCATTAAACTCTTGGAAGAAAACATAGGCGAAAACCTCTTAGACATAAACATGAGTGACCTCTTCTTGAACATATCTCCCCGGGCAAGGAAAACAACAGCAAAAATGAGTAAGTGGGACTATATTAAGCTGAAAAGCTTCTGTACAGCAAAAGACACCATCAATAGAACAAGAAGGATCCCTACAGTATGGGAGAATATATTTGAAAATGACACATCCGATAAAGGCTTGACGTCCAGAATATATAAGGAGCTCTCACGCCTCAACAAACAAAAAACAAATAACCCAATTAAAAAATGGGCAGAGGAACTGAACAGACAGTTCTCCAAAAAAGAAATACAGATGGCCAACAGACACATGAAAAGATGCTCCACATCGCTAATTATCAGAGAAATGCAAATTAAAACTACAATGAGGTATCACCTCACACCAGTAAGGATGGCTGCCATCCAAAAGACAAACAACAACAAATGTTGGCGAGGCTGTGGAGAAAGGGGAACCCTCCTACACTGCTGGTGGGAATGTAAGTTAGTTCAACCATTGTGGAAAGCAGTATGGAGGTACATCAAAATGCTCAAAACAGACTTACCATTTGACCCAGGAATTCCACTCCTAGGAATTTACCCTAAGAATGCAGCAATCAAGTTTGAGAAAGACAGATGCACCCCTATGTTTATTGCAGCACTATTTACAATAGCCAAGAATTGGAAGCAACCTAAATGTCCATCAATAGATGAATGGATAAAGAAGATGTGGTACATATACACAATGGAATACTACTCAGCTATAAGAAAAGGGCAAATCCAATCATTTGCAGCAACATGGATGGAGCTGGAGGGTATTATGCTCAGTGAAACAAGCCAAGCGGAGAAAGAGAAATACCAAATGATTTCACTTATCTGTGGAATATAAGAACAAAGGAAAAACTGAAGGAACAAAACAGCAGCAGAATCACAGAACTCAAGAATGGACTAACAGGTACCAAAGGGAAAGGGACTGGGGAGGATGGGTGGGTAGGGAGGGATAAGGGGGGGAGAAGTAGGGGGGTATTAAGATTAACATGCATGGGGGGGTAGGAGAAAAGGGAGGGCTGTACAACACAGAGAAGGCAAGTAGTGATTCTACAACATTTTGCTATGCTGATGGACAGTGACTGTAAAGGGGTTTATAGGGGAGACCTGGTATAGGGGAGAGCCTAGTAAACATAATATTCGTCATGTAAGTGTAGATTAGTGATAGCAAAAAAAAAAAAAAAAAAAAAGGGCAGTTCCTGTGTGGTAACCTCCAACGAGTTCTACACAAGGGTATAAAGGGCATATAAAAGTGTAGGCAAAGGGTCTGTTTGTGTTTACACAGAGGATCAAAGCCTAATTCGGCTACCCCGAAAATGAACTAAGATACGATATGAAAAAGAACTTCCAACATCTGCACTCTCTGGAAGACTCATGCCAGAAGATGATCATCAAAAAACCCCAACAAAGATCCACGCACTGCTACAGCTGTAGATGCACTCATCCCACCAGTTCCTGGACTTGCCATGGGAATGAGGAAGGAGATATCTAAGCTGGCCTGTGCATACAGTAAAACAACAAAATTGGACTGGATCTATACTGTTGGAACTCAACCAAGAATTTGGAGAAGTGCAAATTGTAGCGCTCCAAAGTCTTACAACTACAAACTATTTATTGTTAAAAGAACATATGGCATGTGAACAGTCCCCAGGAATGGGTTGTTTTAATTTGTCTGATTTCTCTCAGACTGTTCAAGTTCATTTGGACAATATCCACCATATCATAGATAAGTTTTCACAAATGCCTAAGGTGCCTAACTGGTTTTCTTGGTTTCACTGCAGATGGCTGGTAATTACAGATATGCCTTGGTTATGTAACTATACTCCTATTATGTTAATGTGTGTGTGCAATTTAAGTAGTAGCTTAAAACCTATACATGCTGAAGTTACTCTACAAGAAGATATGTCAAAGAAATAATCAATCTTCCCATGTTTTCTTCCGCCTGCTACTTCTATAGCTTTTCTTCTTCCTTCCTAATTACAACCCTTAAATAGAATTCGTGCCTCATATCAAATTTACCGAGTATCATAATTCTTCCAAGTGGTAAAGATAACTCAAGACAAATGCTGGGCATAGAAGCCACAGGGCATAAATATGCAAAGAAGTAAAAAGCTAACTTTTTCAAACAATAAGGCTTCTCTCTCACTTACCAACTTCACATTTCCCTGTATGGCCCCGGAAGATGACTGGTTAGCCAGAGACGGGTAAGATTCCTCAAGGGAGGAACAACCTAAGACAGGCACAGTCGCAGGGGGGTCATCAGGTGAGAAATTGGGGATCAACAGAGGTGAGGCTTAGAACCTCACCCCCCCGTTCTGAGAGAAATCTTCTGCATACGTGGATGTTTTATTGCCCTGGTCTAGCTTGGATTAACACATAGTCTACAGGCACACACCTGATCATCTACATGTGCTCTCTTACAACACTAAACTATGTATTCTACCTTTATCTTGTATCTACCTACCACTTCAGCATTTTATTAAAAATAATAATAATAAAGAGAGAAATGTGGTATCCACATATAAATCAAGTATAAAAACCAAATGAGTATTCATATTTGAACTGACTGTTTATAGTTCATAATGCATGAGCAAAACCGAAAGTTTCTGTGATGACTGCCCTTGTACTGTTCACTATGTAACTTATTCATTATGTAAGAATTTGTTCTCCATGTAAAAACTTGTTTGTTATGCCTCAGAAGATTGGAGACTGACAAAAATTAGGCTTGGGGTGGAATAATGATTGTGCATTGAGCATTGACTCCCCTATACAGAATTTTATTGTCGTTAACAACCATTTGATCAATAAATATGAGAGATGCCCTCACAAAAAAAAAAAAAAAAAAAAAGGACAGACTTCCAATGGTAAAATAAATTAGTAACCAGGATGTAATGTATAGCATAAGGAATATAGTCAAGATATTGTAACAGCTTGGTAGGGTGATAGCTGGAACCTAGAATTATGTATATAAATGTTCTACCACTGTGTTGTACACTTGAAACTCATGTAATGTAATACTGTGTGTCAACTACCCTTCAATAAAAAATAATTATTTAAAAAAAAAAAAAAAAAAAAAAAACTAATGAAGGACAAAGAGCTTTAATATGCGCAATCAAACAATTACTATTACCCACATTTTGTCATTTTGCCAAGTTTCATTCAATGGCAAGATACCAAGCTACTCTTATTTTCTACAATGCCAACTCCTGGAAAGAGAAGAAATTAGAGACACACGGAAATCATGTGATAGTATTTCAGTTGTGAAGAACAATTTCATCCTTCTTTAATTCAGAGTCTCACAGAGCTTGGGTCCTAACTCCGACCTCACTGCTTAATTAGTAACCCGTGTGCAAACTTGAATAAACACGTGATTAATTTTTATAGCTTTAGGGAATTCTGAGTCTCCATGTGTGTCAAGTAAGATTCTTAACAAACAAGCACTTTGGAGGGCTGGTATTAAGCACTTTACCTCATTAACAGTCATGTCCATCCAGAAAAAGGAAAAAGTTCCACAAAAGCTATTTGCCCTCCCTATACCTTCAGAATCTATATCTCCGCCCCAAATCTCTGTCCAACTCCTGCTGCCTGTTTCTGCACCACTTTCCCTCGATTTCTAAGAAGTAAGCTCCATTAACTGAGGACAGGTGACAGCAGCCCTCCACAAGGGAGAGTTCGCGTTTAGAGTCTTCTCTAAACGGTACCGTAACTCCTCCGACTCTTGCCAAAGCAGCCCCCACGTCCCGATTCTAGGATGGCGGCGGCTCCCAGGCAAACAACAAACAAAACAAAACAAGCTGCCCTCGCCTACCAATCGGCGTCAGTGCCCTCACCCCTCCACAACTAGACCTGAAAGGTCACTACCAGGCGCCTCCCACGGCCCGAGCCCCTGCCCCCGCTTCCCTAAGCCCCAGCAGCAGCTTTCAGACGGGAAAGGATACTCTCCATATTCGACAAGGTCCCACCACTCTTCTCGGGAGGCGACAGCCCGGGACAGCTGGACGGGTTTGATGGGAGGGAGCTCGGAGTGCGGTCCTAGCTCGTAGCGGCGGTCCGCCGGGTTCCCAGGTTTGCAGCCCCACTTCCTGTTTCGGTGAGCGACGGGCCGGGGGTGGGGGTGGAGACCTCTGTGCCCGGGGGCCGGGGCTGGACCAGCGCCAAAATGGCTCCTTCTGGAAGAGGCGGTTAGGTCGGGTTGCGGTCGCTTGGGGGCGTTGGCGGGCTCGAGGGCAGGAGATCCGCCCTTCCCCCTTGAGTTAGTCGCGTGCACCCTCTTCCAGCCCAGCGCCTAACGGTTTTCGTCACCCCACTAACCTCCTAGTTCTTTCGTCGTGCTCCGAACTCTTCTTATCATTCCGTCCCACCTCTTCCCTCAGATTTCACACTATCCTTGGCCCCTCATTCCTGTCCTCAGAGCTTAAGTCTTACCGATGAAGGAAAAAGGTATAGGGCTTTTAAAGTACTTAAAAATGTGTATGATCGTAAGATATACAGGCCTACGTGACTAGCGGGGTTGGTAATTTTGAGTTGTGAGGTTCAGCTGAAGTTTTAGAAAGGATTATTATCTTTAAAATGTTAAGTTAGAAGAGGAGGACAAGAAAGTCTAGGTTTAAGAGGTGCAGTTTCTGTGAAATATGTATTCATATTAAATAGATTATTAATATTTTTGTTAGATGGCAAAATATGAAAATTCTATGAAATCTGAACTATAATGAGCGGGGAGGTTAATTGAAACACTAAATAGTGGTTGCCGTTTTGTATGTGGCTTTTTTAAATAGACAAAGTAATTTATTAGACGCCATATCTAGATTTATTGGAAAGAAGGGAATCAGGCACTGGTGTGGCTACATTTCAATTCAAACTCTTGGACATTGCAAGGAAGAGCTAACAGATACTACTTTGAAAAAAAATAGCTAAAATAAATATTCTCTTAGAAATTTTATAAGTTTGACATTAAAATGTTTTCATCTTTAAAATTTCAGTATGTGGGGAAAATAGTGAATATATAATTGACTAAGCTTCTTTTTCTCTTTAAGACTATTTCCTATAGAACCAAAATGGTTCTAAAAGCTCTTGTTTTACTTGTTTGTGTTAATGATGGTTGGTAGGCTTCAGATTATTAACTAATTATAAACCCTGGATGCTGGCAAAACAAACCTCTTTGAATATTATATTGTAGAAAAGTGCAATTTGGAAACCACTACCATAAATGAAACTGTGTAAAGATTTCTTTTACTTTTTGATCTCTCGATATCTGTTTTTGAGATGCAAGATTTATTTTTATAGAGAGCAGCAAAACTTGGCAGATTTAATTATTGTTTCCTCACTTTCCTTGCTAGATAAATAATTTTGTTACTGAGAAGTTTTCTTCTTGGTGTAAAGATAAAACATATTTCTTAAAATGTTCATCACTAGATGCTTAGTATGTATTAACACAGCTCTCTCAATAAGTCCAGCGGTAAACCACAACAATCCATTAAAACAAACATTTCCAAGTTTTACTAAAGACATTTTTTTTACTTATATGTAGGTAACTTAGAAGAATAGACCTTTTTAAAGCAGTGTTTTTAAAAGTGTTTTGCGTATTGTAGAACTTCGTAAGAGAAGGATCCTTAGGATAGGATGAAGATTTCAGTAAAATTAAGATCTGAAGATATGTGTTAGGAAAATTTTTACTGATGGCCATCTTAAGTGAAAAACATACTTTGTATCTTTGCTTGACTAATAACTTAGAAGATTAAGAACTTTTATGAGGTCTGAATTAATTTTGACTCCAAAAATTGCCCTCCAGTTCTTTTCTTAGCTATCTTATTTCTGAAAGTTAGATTAAGAAAATTTTTTGATCCTAGGCACAGTGATGGAACTATTTAAAGTATATGTATGTTCAGTTATAACTGCTGCCATTGAAAGCAGAGTTGAAATCTGTTAAGATCATAAACTGATTTTAGTGCAGAGAAAGCCTAGAATGGGAAGACGTGAAGTTTTCATTGTTTTTAAGTATTTAATACCTATAAACTAATATTTGTAAAACATGAGTACAAAATAAGAAGCAATATAGCAAACACCTGGGACCTATCACCTAATTTAAGAAAATTACCATTCCCTTTACATTCCCTTGTATACCTGTTTCCTAATCACATTTTTTTCTTCCCTCTGTAAAGGCAGCTGTCTAGAATTTATGTAAAATTTCCATTTTTCTTTATAGTTTCACCATGTATTTGCATCCCTAAACAATATGCTAGTGTTGCATGTTTTTGTGCTTTGTGTAAATGCTGCTTTTTCTTCTTGGGCTTGCTTTTGTAACTCATCATAATATTACTTATCTGTGTTATTGTGTGTAACCATAGGTCATTCACTTTCTTTGCTGTAAAGTATTCCACTGTATGAATATATCATAATTTATTCATCCATTCTCCTGATAAGGAATATTAGGGGTCATGCCCAGGTTAATACAGCCTCTAAGAATATATTAGTGTTATATTAACACAAACTCTGATTTAACAGTTAAGATCAAGAACTTAATTTTAGTCTGTCTTGCCAGTGAGTTTCAGCCCCGGGCAAGTTCACTGTGGATTCAGTGTGACCAAAAAAAATTGACAGCAGAATGCTCTTTGGGGTTGAAAGGGTTATACCCATCTTTATTTCCAGGTGGCAGGTCAGTCACTAGAATCCCATTCACTTAGAGCGAGTCTGTATGCAGCAAGCCAGTCTCTGCCTCTGGGCCCCTCTGTCTGCACAGCTGTCCTCTGAGCTTTTCTGCACAGCTGTCCCGCACAGTCATCCTCTGGGTCTCACTGCCTGCACAGCCGTCCTCTGGACCTCTGTCCTCAGCATTGCCACCACTCCAGCCTCTACTCTGCTCTCCTGCAGCCTTGCAGCCCTGCCACCATGTCGTGCCCAGAGCACTGGGCGGAGCTCTTTTTATAGAGTCAACAGCCATGTATTGCCCACAGGTGTGCAGTGAGCTAGTCAACCAGGGCCAGGTGAGAATCCTGGCCACAGGAACTCTCATTTTATCTACAGGCTCCTAAACATGTTAGGATGAAATCTGGAAATGCTTATTTTATCAAAGTGATGATTAAGGTTAACCTTTTTTAAAGTCAGATGTAATGTTTAAAAATGTAACTTTACTCTCTCACTCTAGGCACAATTTTTCATTCATTGTTTATTCATCTTTCTTACTGTTTTGGGTTGTCTTGGATTTTGGCTTTGTTTATTCCACTCAACCAGATTTAGTAATACCTCCTTCCCCTGTTGCACCTAACTAGGCAACTACCTTTTTCTCCTCACCTTTAGAACAGGACTATAATGATAAAAAGAATAGGTATGGGAGCCTCCCAAATTGTTTTTCTGGAACTTAACTCTAAATGTGAAGGTTTAACCTGAAGCAACATCAGTCACATATTGATAAATTCAGATACAGTAAATTTCATCTATGGACACTAAAAGATTTTTTTTTAAAGATCTCTGACTTTTCACTGGGATAATGAGATATCCATAGTCAATATGGTATCTAAAGTTCACTCAGCAGCTACTGACTATGTTAAAATTTGACATGAGTAAAGCTAATGTAAATTACTATAATTCCTCCAGGAAACTGAGTTATTTTCATGGTTTATCATTCCTAGTTCTCTGAATATTTTGCAATCCACTGTGTTAGAAAGAATAAGCTCTCTCTTTAAAATTAAAAATATAATAACAACTGCAGTTGTAATCTAAATTACTTAATTTTTTTGTGAGGGCATCTCTCATATTTATTGATAAAATGGTTGTTAACAACAATAAAATTCTGTACAGGGGAGTCAATGTTCAATGCACAATCATTAATCGAACCCAAGCCTAATTTTCGTCAGTCTCCAATCTTCTGAGGCATAACAAACAAGTTCTTACATGGAGAACAAATTCTTACATAGTGAATAAGTTACATGGTGAACAGTACAAGGGCAGTCATCACAGAAACTTTCGATGTTGCTCATGCATTATGAACTATAAACAGTCAGTTCAAATATGAATACTCATTTGATTTTTATCCTAGATTTATATGTGAATACCACATTTCTCTCTTTATTATTATTTTTAATAAAATGCTGAAGTGGTAGGTAGATACAAGATAAAGGTAGAAAACATAGTTTAGTGTTGTAAGAGAGCAAATGTAGATGATCAGGTGTGTGCCTGTAGACTATGTGTTAATCCAAGCTAGACAAGGGCAATAAAACATCCACGTATGCAAAAGATTTCTCTCAGAACAGGGGGGGTGAGGTTCTAAGCCTCACCTCTGTTGATCCCCAATTTCTCACCTGATGACCCCCCTGCGACTGTGCCTGTCTTAGGTTGTTCCTCCCTTGAGGAATCTTACCCATCTCTGGCTAACCAGTCATCTTCCAGGGCCATACAGGGAAATGTAAAGTTGGTAAGTGAGAGAGAAGCAATATTGTTTGAAATGGTTAGCTTTTTATTTCTTTGCATATTTATGCCCTGTAGCTTCTATGCCCAGCATTTGTCTTGAGGTGTCTTTACCACTTGGAAGAATTATGATACTCGGTAAATTTGATATGAGGCACAAATTCTATTTAAGGGTTGTAATTAGGAAGGAAGAAGAAAAGCTATAGAAGTAGCAGACGGAAGAAAACATGGGAAGATTGATTATTTCTTTGACATATCTTCTTGTAGAGTAACTTCAGCATGTATAGGTTTTAAGCTACTACTTAAATTGTGCACACACATTAACATAATAGGAGTATAGTTACATAACCAAAGCATACCTGTAATTACCAGCCATCTCCAGTGACACCAAGAAAACCAGTTAGGCACCTTAGGCATTTGTGAAAACTTATCTATGATATGGTGGATATTGTCCAATGGAACTTGAACAGTCTGAGAGAAATCAGACAAATTAAAACAACCCATTCCTGGGGAATGTTCACATCCCATATGTTCCTTTAACAGAAAATAGTCTGTAGTTGTAAGATTTTGGAGTGCTACAATTTGCACTTCTCCTAATTCTTGATTGAGTTCCAACGGTATAGATCCAGTCAAAGTTGTTGTTTTACTGTATGCACAGGCCAGCTTAGATATCTCCTTCATTCCCATGGCAAGTCCAGGAGCTGGTGGGATGAGTGCATCTACAGCTGTAGCAGTGCATGGATCTTTGTTGGGGTTTTTTGATGATCATCTTCTGGCATGAGTCTTCCAGAGAGTGCTGATGTTGGAAGTTCTTTTTCATATCGTATCTTAGTTCATTTTCGGGGTAGCCCAGTTAGGTTTTGATCCTCTGTATAAACACAAACAGACCCTTTGCCTACACTTTTATATTCCCTTTATACACTTGGGTAGAACTCACTGGAGGTTACCACACAGAAACTGCCTTTTTTTTTTTTGGTATCACTAATCTACACTTACTTGATGAATATTATGTTTACTAGGCTCTCCCCTATACCAGGTCCCCCCTATAAACCCCTTTACAGTTACTGTCCATCAGCATAGCAAAATGTTGTAGAATCACTACTTGCCTTCTCTGTGTTGTACAGCCCTCGCTTTTCTCCCACCCCCCGCATGCATGTTAATCTTAATACCCCCCTACTTCTCCCCCCCTTATCCCTCCCTACCCACCCATCCTCCACAGTCCCTTTCCCTTTGGTACCTGTTAGTCCATTCTTGAGTTCTGTGATTCTGCTGCTGTTTTGTTCCTTCAGTTTTTCCTTTGTTCTTATATTCCACAGATAAGTGAAATTATTTGGTATTTCTCTTTCTCCGCTTGGCTTGTTTCACTGAGCATAATACCCTCCAGCTCCATCCATGTTGCTGCAAATGATAGGATTTGCCCTTTTCTTATGGCTGAGTAGTATTCCATTGTGTATATGTACCGCCTCTTCCTTATCCATTCATCTATCGATGGACATTTAGGTTGCTTCCAATTCCTGGCTATTGTAAATAGTGCTGCGATAAACATAGGGGTGCACTGATCTTTCTCATACTTGATTGCTGCATTCTTAGGGTAAATTCCTAGGAGTGCAATTCCTGGGTCAAATGGTAAGTCTGTTTTGAGCATTTTGATGTACCTCCATACTGCTTTCCACAATGGTTGAACTAACTTACATTCCCACCAGCAGTGTAGGAGGGTTCCCCTTTCTCCACAGCCTCGCCAACATTTGTTGTTGTTTGTCTTTTGGATGGCAGCCATCCTTACTGGTGTGCAGTGATACCTCATTGTAGTTTTAATTTGCATTTCTCGGATAATTAGCGATGTGGAGCATCTTTTCATGGGTCTGTTGGCTATCTGTACTTCTTTTTTGGAGAACTGTCTGTTCAGTTCCTCTGCCCATTTTTTAATTGGGTTATTTGATTTTTGTTTGTTGAGGCGTGTGAGCTCTTTATATATTCTGGACGTCAAGCCTTTATCGGATGTGTCATTTTCAAATATGTTCTCCCATACTGTAGGGTTCCTTTTTGTTCTATTAATGGTGTCTTTTGCTGTACAGAAGCTTTTCAGCTTAATATATTCCCACTTATTCATTTTTGCTGTTGTTTTCCTTGCCCGTGGAGATATGTTCAAGAAGAGTTCACTCATGTTTATGTCTAAGAGGTTTTTACCTATGTTTTCTTCCAAGAGTTTAATGGTTTCATGACTTACATTCAGGTCTTTGATCCATTTTGAGTTTACTTTTGTATATGGGGTTAGACAATGGTCCAGTTTCATTCTCCTACATGTAGCTGTCCAGCTTTGCCAGCACCATCAGCTGAAGAGACTGTCATTTCGCCATTGTATGTCCGTGGCTCCTTTATCAAATATTAATTGACCATATATGTCTGGGTTAATGTCTGGATTCTCTAGTCTGTTCCACTGGTCTGTGGCTCTGTTCTTGTGCCAGTACCACATTGTCTTGATTACTATGGCTTTATAGTAGAGCTTGAAGTTGGGGAGTGAGATCTCCCCTACTTTATTCTTCTTTCTCAGGATTGCTTTGGCTATTCGGGGTCTTTGGTGTTTCCATATGTATTTTTGAATTATTTGTTCCAGTTCATTGAAGAATGTTGCTGGTAGTTTCATAGGGATTGCATCAAGTCTGTATATTGATTTGGGCAGATGGCCATTTTGACGATATTAATTCTTCCTAGCCACGAGCATGGGATGAGTTTCCATCTGTTCGTGTACCCTTTAATTTGTCTTTAGAGTGACTTGTAGTTTTCAGAGTATAAGTCTTTCACTTCTTTGGTTAGGTTTATTCCTAGGTATTTTATTTTTTTTGATGCAATTGTGAATGGAGTTGTTTTCCTGATTTCTCTTTCTGTTGGTTCATTGTTAGTGTAAAGGAAAGCCACAGATTTCTGTGTGTTGATTTTGTATCCTGCAACTTTGCTGTATTCTGATATCAGTTCTAGTAGTTTTGGGGTGGAGTCTTTAGGTTTTTTTACGTACAGTATCATGTCATCTGCAAATAGTGACAGTTTAACTTCTTCTTTACCAATCTGGATTCCTTGTATTTCTTTGTTTTGTCTGATTGCCGTGGCTAGGACCTCCAGTACTATGTTAAATAACAGTGGGGAGAGTGGCCATCCCTGTCTAGTTCCCGATCTCAGAGGAAATGATTTCAGCTTCTCGCTGTTCAATATAATGTTGGCTGTGGGTTTCTCATAGATGGCCTTTATTATGTTGAGGTACTTGCCGTCTATTCCCATTTTGCTGAGAGTTTTTATCATGAATGGATGTTGAACTTTGTCAAATGCTTTTTCAGCATCTATGGAGATGATCATGTGGTTTTTGTCTTTCTTTTTGTTGATGTGGTGGATGATGTTGATGGACTTTCGAATGTTGTACCATTATTGCATCCCTAGGATGAATCCCACTTGATCATGGTGTATGATCCTCTTGATGTATTTTTGAATTCGGTTTGCTAATATTTTGTTGAGTAATTTTGCATCTACGTTCATTAGGGATATTGGTCTGTAATTTTCCTTTTTGGAGGTGTCTTTGCCTGGTTTTGGTATTAGGGTGATGTTAGCTTCATAGAATGCGTTTGGGAGTATCCCCTCCTTCTCTATTTTTTGGAAAACCTTAAGGAGAATGGGTATTATGTCTTCCCTGTATGTCTGATAAAACTCCGAGGTAAATCCATCTGGCCCGGGGGTTTTGTTCTTTGGTAGTTTTTTGATTACTGCTTCAATTTCATTGCTGGTAATTGGTCTGTTTAGATTTTCTGTTTCTTTCTGGGTCAGTCTTGGAAGGTTGTATTTTTCTAGGAAGTTGTCCATTTCTCCTAGGTTTCCCAGCTTGTTAGCATATAGGTTTTCATACTATTCTCTAATAATTCTTTGTATTTATCTGGGGTCCGTCGTGATTTTTCCTTTCTCATTTCTGATACTGTTGATTTGTGTTGACTCTCTTTTCTTCTAAATAAGTCTTTCTAGAGGCTTATCTATTTTATTTTCTCGAAGAACCAGCTCTTGGTTTCATTGATTTTTGCTATTGTTTCATTCTTCTCAATTTTATTTATTTCTTCTCTGATCTTTATTATGTCCCTCCTTCTGCTGACCTTAAGTCTCATTGTGCTTCTTTTTCCAATTTTGATAATTGTGACATTAGACCATTCATTTGGGATTGCTCTTCCTTTTTTAAAGATGCTTGGATTGCTATATACTTTGCTCTTAAGACTGCTTTTGCTGTGTCCCACAGAAGTTGGGGCTTAGTGTTGTTGTTTTCATTTGTTTCCATATATTGCTGGATCTCCATTTTGATTTGGTCATTGATCCATTGATTATTTAGGAGCGTGTTGTTAAGCCTCCATGTGTTTGTGAGCCTCTTTGCTTTCTTTGTACAGTTTATTTCTAGTTTTATGCCTTTGTGGTCTGAAAAGTTGGTTGGTAGGATTTCAATCTTTTGGAATTTTCTGAGGCTCTTTTTGTGGCCTAGTATGTGGTCTATTCTGGAGAATGTTCCATGTGCACTTGAGAAGAATGTATATCCTGTTGCTTTTGGATGTAGAGTTCTGTAGATGTCTATTAGGTCCATCTGCTCTACTGTGTTGTTCAGTGCTTCCGTGTCCTTACTTATTTTCTGCCCAGTGGATCTATCCTTTGGGGTGAGTGGTGTGTTGAAGTCTCCTAGAATGAATGCATTGCAGTCTATATCCCCCTTTAGTTCTGTTAGTATTTGTTTCACATATGCTGGTGCTCCTGTGTTGGGTGCATATATATTTAGAATGGTTATATCCTCTTGTTGGACTGAGCCCTTTATCATTATGTAGTTTCCTTCTTTATCTCTTGTTACTTTCTTTTTTTTAAGTCTATTTTGTCTGATATTAGTACTGCAACCCCTGCTTTCTTCTCGCTGTTGTTTGCTTGAAATATGTTTTTCCATCCCTTGACTTTTAGTCTGTACATGTCTTTGGATTTGAGGTGAGTTTCTTGTAAGCAGCATATAGATTTGTCTTGCTTTTTTATCCATTCTAATACTCTGTGTCTTTTGATTGGTGCATTTAGCCCATTAACATTTAGGGTGTCTATTGAAAGATATGTACTTATTGCCATTGCAGGCTTTAAATTTGTGGTTACCAAAGGTTCAAGGTTAGCCTCTTTTTTTTTTTTTTTTAAATAATTATTTTTTATTGAAGGGTAGTTGATGCACAGTATTACATTACATTAGTTTCAAGTTTACAACACAGTGGTAAAACATTTATATACATAATTCTAGGTGCCAGTTATCACCCTACCAAGCTGTTACAATATCTTGACTATATTCCTTATGCTATACATTACATCCCGGTTACTTATTTATTTTACCATTGGAAGTCTGTCCTTTTTTTTTTTTTTTTGTGAGGGCATCTCTCATATTTATTGATCAAATGGTTGTTAAGGACAATAAAATTCTGTATAGGGGAGTCAGTGCTCAATGCACAATCATTAATCCAGCCCAAGCCTAATTTTCGTCAGTCTCCAATCTTCTGAGGCATAACAAACAAGTTCTTACATGTAGAACAAATTCTTACATAATGAATAAGTTACATAGTGAACAGTACAAGGGCAGTCATCACAGAAACTTTCAGTTTTGCTCATGCATTATGAACTATAAACAGTCAGTTCAAATATGAATACTCATTTGGTTTTTATACTTGATTTATATGTGGATACCACATTTCTCTCTTTATTATTATTATTTTTAATAAAATGCTGAAGTGGTAGGTAGATACAAGATAAAGGTAGAAAACATAGTTTAGTGTTGTAAGAGAGCAAATGTAGATGATCAGGTGTGTGCCTGTAGACTATGTGTTAATCCAAGCTAGACAAGGGCAATAAAACATCCACGTATGCAGAAGATTTCTCTCAGAACAGGGGGGGTGAGGTTCTAAGCCTCACCTCTGTTGATCCCCAATTTCTCACCTGTTAGCCCCCCTGCGACTGTGCCTGTCTTAGGTTGTTCCTCCCTTGAGGAATCTTACCCGTCTCTGGCTAACCAGTCATCTTCCGGGGCCATACAGGGAAATGTGAAGTTGGTAATTGAGAGGGAAGCCTTATTGTTTGAAAAGGTTAGCTTTTTACTTCTTTGCATATTTATGCCCTGTGGCTTCTATGACCAGCATTTGTCTTGAGGTATCTTTACCACTTGGAAGAATTATGATACTCGGTAAATTTGATATGAGGCACGAATTCTATTTAAGGGTTGTAATTAGGAAGGAAGAAGAAAAGCTATAGAAGTAGCAGGCGGAAGAAAACATGGGAAGATTGATTATTTCTTTGACATATCTTCTTGTAGAGTAACTTCAGCATGTATAGGTTTTAAGCTACTACTTAAATGCTCACACACATTAACATAATAGGAGTATAGTTACATAACCAAAGCATATCTGTAATTACCAGCCATCTCCAGTGAAACCAAGAAAACCAGTTAGGCACCTTAGGCATTTGTGAAAACTTATCTATGATATGGTGGATATTGTCCAACTGAACTTGAACCGACTGAGAGAAATCAGACAAATTAAAACAACCCATTCCTGGGGACTGTTCACATGCCATATGTTCTTTTAACAGTAAATAGTCTGTAGTTGTAAGACTTTGGAGCGCTACAATTTTCACTTCTCCAAATTCTTGGTTGAGTTCCAACAGTATAGATCTAGTCAAATTTTTTTTTTACTGTATGTACAGGTCAGCTTAGATATCTCCTTCCTCATTCCCATGGCAAGTCCAGGAACTGGTGGGATGAGTGCATCTACAGCTGTAGCAGTGCGTAGATCTTTGTTGGGATTTTTTGATGATCATCTTCTGGCATGAGTCTTCCAGAGAGTACAGATTTTGGAAGTTCTTTTTCATATCGTATCTTAGTTCATTTTCGGGGTAGCCCAATTAGGCTTTGATCCTCTGTATAAACACAAACAGACCCTTTGCCTACACTTTTATATGCCCTTTATACCCTTGTGTAGAACTCATTGGAGGTTACCACACAGGAACTGCCCTTTTTTGTTTTGCTTTGTTTTTGGTATCACTAATCAACACTTAGATGACGAATATTATGTTTACTAGGCTCTCCCCTATACCAGGTCTCCCCTATAAACCCCTTTACAGTCACTGTCCATCAGCATAGCAAAATGTTGTAGAATCACTACTTGCCTTCTCTGTGTTGTATAGCCCACCCTTTTCTCCTACCCCCCCATCCATGTTAATCTTAATACCCCCCTACTTCTCCGCCCCTTATCCCTCCCTACCCACCCATCCTCCCCAGTCCCTTTCCCTTTGGTACCTGTTAGTCCATTCTTGAGTTCTGTGATTCTGCTGCTGTTTTGTTCCTTCAGTTTTTCCTTTGTTCTTATATTCCACAGATGAGTGAAATCATTTGGTATTTCTCTTTCTCCGCTTGGCTTGTTTCACTGACCATAATACCCTCCAGCTCCATCCATGTTGCTGCAAATGGTAGGATTTGCCATTTTCTTATGGCTGAGTAGTATTCCATTGTGTATATGTACCACATCTTCTTTATCCATTCATCTATTGATGGACATTTAGGTTGCTTCCAATTCTTGGCTATTGTAAATAGTGCTGCAATAAACATTGGGGTGCATCTGTCTTTCTCAAACTTGATTGCTGCATTCTTAGGGTAAATTCCTAGGAGTGGAATTCCTGGGTCAAATGGTAAGTCTGTTTTGAGCATTTTGATGTACCTCCATACTGCTTTCCACAATGGTTGAACTAATTTACATTCCCACCAGCAGTGTAGGAGGGTTCCCCTTTCTCCACAGCCTCTCCAACATTTGTTGTTGTTTGTCTTTTGGATGGCAGCCATCCTTACTTGTGTGAGGTGATACCTCATTGTAGTTTTAATTTGCATTTCTCTGATAATTAGCGATGTGGAGCATCTTTTCATGTGTCTGTTGGCCATCTGTATTTCTTTTTTGGAGAACTGTCTGTTCAGTTCTTCTGCCCATTTTTTAATTGGGTTATTTGTTTTTTGTTTGTTGAGGCGTGTGAGCTCCTTATATATTCTGGATGTCAAGCCTTTATTGGATGTGTCATTTTCGAATATATTCTCCCATACTGTAGGGTTCCTTTTTGTTCTATTGATGGTGTCTTTTGCTGTACACAAGCTTTTCAGCTTAATATAGTCCCACTTGTTCATTTTTGCTGTTGTTTTCCTTGCCCGGGGAGATATGTTCAAGAAGAGGTCACTCATGTTTATGTCTAAGAGGTTTTTACCTATGTTTTCTTCCAAGAGTTTAATGGTTTCATGGCTTACATTCAGGTCTTTGATCCATTTTGAGTTTACTTTTGTATATTGGGTTAGACAATGGTCCAGTTTCTTTCTCCTACATGTAGCTGTCCAGTTTTGCCAGCACCCCCTGTTGAAGAGACTGTCAATTCGCCATTGTATGTCCATGGCTCCTTTATCAAATATTAATTGACCATATATGTCTGGGTTAATGTCTGGATTCTCTAGTCTGTTCCATTTGTCTGTGGCTCTGCTCTTGTGCCAGTAACAAATTGTCTTGATTACTATGGCTTTATAGTAGAGCTTGAAGTTGGGGAGTGAGATCTCCCCTTCTTTATTCTTCTTTCTCAGGATTGCTTTGGCTATTCGGGGTCTTTGGTGTTTCCATATGTATTTTTGAATTATTTGTTCCAGTTCATTGAAGAATGTTGCCGGTAGTTTCATAGGGATTGCATCAAGTCTGTATGTTGATTTGGGCAGATGGCCATTTTGACGATATTAATTCTTCCTAGCCACGAGCATGGGATGAGTTTCCATCTGTTAGTGTACCCTTTAATTTGTCTTTAGAGTGACTTGTAGTTTTCAGAGTATAAGTCTTTCACTTCTTTGGTTAGTTTTATTCCTAGGTATTTTATTTTTTTTGATGCAATTGTGAATGGAGTTGTTTTCCTGATTTCTCTTTCTGTTGGTTCATTGTTAGTATATAGGAAAGCCACAGATTTCTGTGTGTTGATTTTGTATCCTGCATCTTTGCTGTATTCCGATATCAGTTCTAGTAGTTTTGGGGTGGAGTCTTTAGGGTTTTTTATGTACAGTATCATGTCATCTGCAAATAGTGACAGTTTAACTTCTTGTTTACCAATCTGGATTCCTTGTATTTCTTTATTTTGTCTGATTGCCGTGGCTAGGACCTCCAGTACTATGTTAAATAACAGTGGAGAGAGTGGGCATCCCTGTCTAGTTCCCGATCTCAGAGGAAATGCTTTCAGCTTCTCGCTGTTCAATATAATGTTGGCTGTGGGTTTCTCATAGATGGCCTTTATTATGTTGAGGTACTTGCCCTCTATTCCCATTTTGCTGTGAGTTTTTAACATGAATGGATGTTGAACTTTCTCAAATGCTTTTTCAGCATCTATGGAGATGATCATGTGGTTTTTGTCTTTCTTTTTGTTGATGTGGTTGATGATGTTGATGGACTTTTGAATGTTGTACCATCCTTGCATCCCTAGGATGAATCCCACTTGGTCATGGTGTGTGATCCTTTTGATGTATTTTTGAATTCGGTTTGCTAATATTTTGTTGAGTATTTTTGCATCTACATTCATCAGGGATATCGGTCTGTAGTTTTCTTTTTTGGTGGGGTCTTTGCCTGGTTTTGGTATTAGGGTGATGTTAGCTTCATAGAATGAGTTTGGGAGTATCCCCTCCTCCTCTATTTTTTGGAAAACTTTAAGGAGAATGGGTATTATGTCTTCCCTGTATGTCTGATAAAATTCCGAGGTAAATCCATCTGTCCTGGGGGTTTTGTTCTTTGGTAGTTTTTTGATTACCGCTTCAATTTCGTTGCTGGTAATTGGTCTGTTTAGATTTTCTATTTCTTCCTGGGTCAGTCTTGGAAGGTTGTATTTTTCTAGGAAGTTGTCCATTTCTCCTAAGTTTCCCAGCTTGTTAGCATATAGGTTTTCATAGTATTCTCCTATAATTCTTTGCATTTCCGTGGGGTCCGTCGTGATTTTTCCTTTCTCTTTTCTGATACTGTTGATTTGTGTTGACTCTCTTTTCTTCTTAATAAGTCTGGCTAGAGGCTTATCTATTTTGTTTATTTTCTTGAAGAACCAGCTCTTGGTTTCATTGATTTTTGCTATTGTTTTATTCTTCTCAATTTTATTTATTTCTTCTCTGATCTTTATTATGTCCCTCCTTCTGCTGACCTTAGGCCTCATCTGTTCTTCTTTTTCCAATTTCGATAATTGTGACATTAGACCATTCATTTGGGATTGCTCTTCCTTTTTTAAAGATGCTTGGATTGCTATATACTTTCCTCTTAAGACTGCTTTTGCTGTGTCCCACAGAAGTTGGGGCTTAGTGTTGTTGTTGTCATTTGTTTCCATATATTGCTGGATCTCCATTTTGATTTGGTCATTGATCCATTGATTATTTAGGAGCGTGTTGTTAAGCCTCCATGTGTTTGTGAGCCTCTTTGCTTTCTTTGTACAGTTTATTTCTAGTTTTATGCCTTTGTGGTCTGAAAAGTTGGTTGGTAGGATTTCAATCTTTTGGAATTTTCTGAGGCTCTTTTTGTGGCCTAGTTTGTGGTCTATTCTGGAGAATGTTCCATGTGCACTTGAGAAGAATGTATATCCTGTTGCTTTTGGATGTAGAGTTCTATAGATGTCTATTAGGTCCATCTGCTCTACTGTGTTGTTCAGTGCTTCCGTGTCCTTACTTATTTTCTGCCCAGTAGATCTATCCTTTGGGGTGAGTGGTGTGTTGAAGTCTCCTAGAATGAATGCATTGCAGTCTATATCCCCCTTTAGTTCTGTTAGTATTTGTTTCACATATGCTGGTGCTCCTGTGTTGGGTGCATATATATTTAGAATGGTTATATCCTCTTGTTTGACTGAGCCCTTTGTCATTATGTAGTGTCCTTCTTTATCTCTTGTTACTTTCTTTCTTTTGACGTCTATTTTGTCTGATATTAGTACTGCAAACCCTGCTTTCTTCTCACTGTTGTTTGCTTGAAATATGTTTTTCCATCCCTTGACTTTTAGTCTTTACATGTCTTTGGGTTTGAGGTGAGTTTCTTTTAAGCAGCATATAGATGGGTCTTCCTTTTTTATCCATTCTGTTACTCTGTGTCTTTTGATTGGTGCATTCAACCCATTAACATTTAGGGTGTCTATTGAAAGATATGTACTTATTGCCATTGCAGGCTTTAAATTCGTGGTTACCAAAGGTTCAAGGTTATCCTCTTTAGTATCTTTCTGCCTAACTTAGCTCACTTATTTAGCTGTTATATACACTGTCTGAAGATTCTTTTCTTCTCTCCCTTCTTGTTCCTCCTCCTCGGTTCTTCATATGTTGGGTGTTTTGTGCTGTGCTCTTTATAGGAGTGCTCCCATCTAGAGCAGTCCCTGTAAGATGTTCTGTAGAGGTGGTTTGTGGAAAGCAAATTCCCTCAGCATTTGTTTGTCTTTGAATTGTTTAATCCCACCGTCATATCTGAATGATAGTCGTGCTGGATACAGTATCCTTGGTTCAAGGCCCTTCTGTTTCATTGTATTAAATATATCATGCCATTCTCTTCTGGCCTGTAGGGTTTCTGTCGAGAAGTCTGACGTTAGCCTGATGGGTTTCCCTTTATAGGTGACCTTTTACTCTCTAGCTGCCTTTAACACTCTTTCCTTGTCCTTGATCTTTGCCATTTTAATTATTATGTGTCTTGGTGTTGCCCTTCTTGGATCCTTTCTGTTGGGGGTTCTGTGTATTTCCATGGTCTGTTTGATTACTTCCTCCCCCAGTGTAGGGAAGTTTTCAGCAATTATTTCTTCTAAGATACTTTCCATCTCTTTTCCTCTCTCTTCTTCTTCTGGGACCCCTATAATACGGATATTGTTCCTTTTGGATTGGTCACACAGTTCTCTTAATATTGTTTCATTCCTGTAGATCCTTTTGTCTCTCTCTATGTCAGCTTCTATGCGTTCCTGTTCTCTGGTTTCAATTCCATCAATGGCCTCTTGCATTCTATCCATTCTGCTTATAAACCCTTCAAGAGTTTGTTTCATTTCTGCGATCTCCTTTCTGGCATCTGTGATCTCCCTCCGGACTTCATCCCATTTCTCTTGCGTATTTCTCTGCATCTCTGTCAGCATGTTTATGATTCTTATTTTGAATTCTTTTTCAGGAAGACTGGTTAGGTCTGTCTCCTTCTCTTGTGTTGTCTCTGTGATATTTGTCTGCCTGTAGCTTTGCCTTTTCATGGTGATAGGAATAGTCTGCAGAACTGGGACGAGTGATGGCTGGAAGGACTTCCTTTCTTGTTGGTTTGTGGCCCTCCTCTCCTGGGAGAACAGCGACCTATAGTGGCTTGTGCTGCGCAGCTGCGCGCAGACAGGGTTTCTGCTTCCTGCCCGGTTGCTATGGAGTTAATCTCCGCTGTTGCTGTGGGCATGGCCTGGCTCGGGCAGCTACTCCAAAATGGTGGAGTGGCGTTGGAGCAGGAGCTGCTGGGAGGCTATTTGTCTCCATAAGGTGCCTCCCTGCTCCCTGCAGCCCAGGGGTTAGGTTGCCCAGAGATCCCGGATTCCCTACCTCTGGATTAAGTTACCTGCCCTGCCCCTTTAAGACTTCCAACAAGCACCCGCCAAAACAAAACAACGACCACCGAAAAAAAAGTTTTTAATTAAAAAAAAAAAAGTTTTTAAGTAAAAAAAAAAAAAAAAGGTGGTTGTTCGTTTTTCTTTATTCTCCGGTGCCAGCCTCAGGCCTCTGCTCACCGGTCTTTCTGCCCTGTTTCCCTAGTATTGGGGTCCCTATCCCTTTAAGACTTCCAAAAAGCGCTTGCCAAAACAAAACAGCAAAAAAGCGAAAAAAAAAAAATGGTCGCGCGCTTTTCTTATGTCCTCTGGCGCCCAACCTCCAGTGCCCGCTCACTGTTCTTTCTGCCCTGTTTCCCTAGCATCCAGGGCCCCCTGGGCACGTACTGTGTCTGCACTCTGGCCCGGGTGGCTGGGGCTGGGTGTTCGGCAGTCCTGGGCTCCGTCTCCCTCCCGCTCTGCCTGCTCTTCTCCCGCCGGGAGCTGGGGGTAGGGGCGCTCGGCTCCCTCGGGGCCGGGGGTTGTATCTTACCCCCTTCACGAGGCGCTGGGTTCTCTCAGGTGCAGATGTGGTCTGGATATTGTCCTGTGTCCTCTGGTGTTTATTCTAGGAAGGGTTGTCTTTGTTATATTTTCATAGATATATGTTGTTTTGGGAGGAGATTTCCGCTGCTCTACTCACGCCGCCATCTTCCGCCCCTCTCAAGGTTAGCCTCTTTAGTATCTTACTGCCTAACTTAGCTCGCTTATTGAGCTGTTATATACACTGTGTGGTGATTCTTTTCTTCTCTCCCTTCTTATTCCTCCTCCTCGATTCTTCATATGTTGGGTGTTTTGTGCTGTGCTCTTTATAGGAGTGCTCCCATCTAGAGCAGTCCCTGTAAGATGTCCTGTAGAGGTGGTTTGTGGGAAGCAAATTCCCTCAGCTTTTGTTTGTCTGGGAATTGTTTAATCCCACCATCATATTTGAATGATAGTTGTGCTGGATACAGTATCCTTGGTTCAAGGCCCTTCTGTTTCATTGCATTAAATATATCATGCCATTCTCTTCTGGACTGTAGGGTTTCTGTCGAGAAGTCTGATGTTAGCCTGATGGATTTTCCTTTATAGGTGAACTTTTTCTCTCTAGCTGCTTTTAAAACTCTTTCTTTTGTCCTTGATCTTTGCCATTTTAATTATTATGTGTCTTGGTGTTGTCCTCCTTGGATCCTTTCTGTTGGGGGTTCTGTGTATTTCCGTGTTCTGTTCATTTATTTCCTCCCCCAGTTTGGGGAAGTTTTCAGCAATTATTTCTTCTAAGATACTTTCCATCTCTTTTCCTCTCTCTTCTTCTTCTGTAACCCCTATAATATGGATATTGTTCCTTTTGGATTGGTTACACAGTTCTCTTAATATTGTTTCATTCCTGGAGATCGTTCTCTCTCTCTATGTCAGCTTCTATGCATTCCTGTTCTCTGGTTTCAATTCCATCAATGGCCTCTTGCATCCTGTCCATTCTGCTTATAAACCCTTCCAGAGTTTGTTTCATTTCTGTGATCCCCTTTCTGGCATCTGTGATCTCCCTCCGGACTTCATCCCATTTCTCTTGCGTATTTCTCTGCATCTCTGTCAGCATGTTTATGATTCTTATTTTGAATTCTTTTTCAGGAAGACTGGTTAGGTCTGTCTCCTTCTCTTGTGTTGTCTCTGTGATCTTTGTCTGCCTGTAGCTTTGCCTTTTCATGGTGATAGGAATAGTTTGTAGAGCTGGGACGAGTGACGGCTGGAAGAACTTCCCTTCTTGTTGGTTTGTGGCCCTCCTCTCCTGGGAGAACAGCGACCTCTAGTGTCTTGTGCTGGGCAGCTGCATGCAGACAGGGTTTCTGCTTCCTGCCTGGCTGCTATGGAGTTTATCTCCGCTGTTGCTGTGGGCATGGCCTGGCTCGGACAGCTGCTCCAATGTGGTGGAGTCGCGTTGGAGGCGGAGCGGCTAGGAGGCTATTTATCTCCATAAGGGGCCTCCCTGCTCCCTGCAGCCCAGTGGTTAGGGTGCCCAGGGATCCCCGGATTCCCTACCTCTGGATTATGTGTCCCACCCTGTCCTTTTAAGACTTCCAAAAAGCACCCGCCAGAACAAAACAATGACCACAAAAAGAGAAAAAAAATTTTTTTTGAATTAAAAAAAGAAAAAAAAAAAGGTGGCCGCTTGTTTTTCTTTATTCTCCGGTGCCAGCCTCAGGCATCTGCTCACCAGTCTTGCTGCACTTGTTCCGTAGTATTGCGGTCCCTATCCCTTTAAGACTTCCAAAAAGCGCTCGCCAAAACAAAAAAGAAAAAAATAAAAAATTGTTCGCTCGCTTTTCTCATGTCCTCCGGCGCCAGGCCTCCGGTGCCCGCTCACTGTTCTTGCTGCCCTGTTTCCCTAATATTGGGGTCCCTATCCCTTTAAGACTTCCAAAAAGCGCTCGCCAAAACAAAAAAGAAAAAAAGAAAAAATTGTTCGCTCGCTTTTCTTATGTCTTCCGGCGCCCGGCCTCCGGTGCCCACTCACTGTTCTTGCTGCCCTGATTCCCTAGTATCCAGAGCCCCCTGTGCATGCACTGTGTCTGCACTCTGGCCCGGATGGCTGGGGCTGGGTGTTTGGCAGTCCTGGGCTCCGTCTCCCTCCCGCTCTGCCTATTCTTCTCCCTCCGGGAGTTGGGGGGATGGGCGCTCGGCTCTCGCCAGGCCGGGGCTTGTATCTTACCCCCTTCGTGAGGCACTGGGTTCTCTCAGGTGCGGATGTGTTCTGAATATTGTCCTGTGTCCTCTGGTCTTTATTCTAGGAAGAGTTGTCTTTGTTATATTTTCATAGATATATGTGGTTTTGGGAGGAGATTTCCGCTGCTCTACTCATGCCGCCATCTTCCGATCCCTCTCTAAATTACTTAATTTTTAAATGCAATTTTAGTTGGTTTCTGACAAGACATTTTGGTTATCTTTTAGCAAATGATTTCAAAATGATTGGAAAATTAAATGCTACATGACTGTTACACTTCCATTGAAGTAGAAAGAAAGGAGTATACCAGAAATGAGTATGGTGTAGTATTATATAGTATTTCTCAAACTTTGGTGTCCTTGTTAAAAATACAGGCCTCACCTCAATGGATTCTGATAGAATAAGATTGGAGTAGGGCCCAGAAGTCTATATTTTGCCTCTGCTTGTGTAATGGAAATTAACATTCTAATAGTAATATAAATCCTATGTTACCTAAAATAGCTCAGTTTGGATGGAACTTAATTGTTTACAAAATACTTCTTATACATCATTTCATTTGATACTTAATGTAATCTGAGGCAACCTGGGAAGGCATTTTCCTCCTCTTTTTACCAATTAGAAAAAAAGGAAAACAATAAAGCTCAGAGAGATTATATGATTTGCCCACACAAGTTTTGAGCAAATAGTAGTCTGTATTCAGTTCAGGACTCCTTGATTTCTAATCTGGTACATTTGAGTATGTATACCAAATTGGCAAAGACGAATCATAAATAAGACCACTTCTGTTTCTTGATTTCTATAGCTCAGGTACCCATTCACTATAACAGTAAAATGAAAGATTATTCCAGCTGGCCAGCAGTCTTTCTGGTTTCTGTAAGATGCACTTTGCTAGAAATCACATAGCAATAGAAATTAAGATAATGGAAACCTTATGACCTTTTTTTTTTTTTCCTAGACAGGCAGAGAACACCTTGCTGTTAACATTGTTCCGCTTTTTCACTAGATTTGCAAAATTTTCTAGTCTAGAACTCTTCAAATGACCGCCTGAAGAGCTACAGAAGAGGTAAAAGTCTATAAGCTGAGACAAATAGAAGATGAGGTGGGAACAAACATTTCAAAGACAGGAGGAATGGGATTGAGTGGCTGCCATAGGTGATCTGAAAAATTATTCAGTTTGTAGTTAGTGAGAGATGAGCACAAGGAGACAAGATGAGAAGCTGAATATAAGACTCAAGTGAATAGAAAAATACTGAAAAATACTCTTGAATAGTTAGGAAAAATACATCCACTTACCATTTTTATAAGTGACAATTTTGAAGGTTTCATTGTTATTTTAATAAATGGTGATATTTGGTGATAATACAGTTATCAGAACATTTCTCTAGAAACATTTGATTTTAAGATCATTTGAGACAAATTTCTCTTTTCCAGGAAACCTTTTTAAAACTTGACTAATAAAATTATAATTTGTTATCATTAGCTGAGTCGATGGATGATAGGATGAGAAAAAATAAAGCACTTGCTGTTATTAAAGATACTTTCCCACTTCAATAGCTTCCAAATTGGTTTGAGAGTTGTATGATTCAGAAATTATTTAATATAGGGGTAAGTGCTCATAAAGAAACTCATTTTCAATAAACCTTTTCCTTATTTTTATTATTAACCATCCAGGAACTGTTGGAAGAAAACTCTTAAGAGAAGAAAAAGCAAGGGGAAAAAAGACTTATCAGAAGGGCAGGTAATGGCAAGGTAAAAATTCAAAAAACACTGGCTCTCTTAAGACTACTATTCTGTACTCGTGTATCACATTTTACTGGCCACAAAACTTACACACTTAGTTCGAAATACTGCTTTTATTTACTATTACTTTCTTACCACTTGTCATCCTAGATAAATTCTGGAATCTTAAGTCAAAATTCTGTCAAAGTCATTCCCATTGTTTTAGAACTTTATTTTGTAATTGGTTAAGGTAGAGTTAGCATGCTTTGTAAATTTCTGAGCCCTTTACATTTTCCAACACACATTCTGTGATTTTTAAATGTTTTCTTAAATCATCTATAGTGTGGTCTACAATTCTTACCTCCAGATCAGTGTTTCTCACGAGCACTGTGGACATTTTGGGCTGGTCAGTTGTTTGTTTGGGGGGCTGTCCTGTATTTGTAGGATGCTTAGCAATATGTCTGGCCTCTTCTCTCCAGATACCAGTAGCTCCCCCCACCTCAAGTTGTGACAATCAAAAATGTCTCCAGACATTGCCAAATATCCTCTGGAGGATACAGTCACTTCCAGTTAACAACCACTGTTCTAGCTCTGGAATCATCTATCCCTGCCTTTATATTAAACCAACAGACACATAACAATAGTACTGACAAAAACATCTTTCAGCTTACTCTTTTACAGGAATAACCATAACAAGAGGAAAACACAACATCATCTTTAGATTTTGAAATTCTTTACTAAAATTGGTAAAGTTATAATCTAGGCAAGAGATTTTGAAGTCGTTATAAAATTGTGCACTTTGGAGGAAGTGGAAAGAGCAGGGCATTTGAAGTTGTTCAAAGCTAGGTTTGAATTTCTGGTTCTTACATTTAATAGCTGATTATCCTGAACAAGTTATTTAACCTCTTTGTGTTTCAATTTCTATATTTGCATATGACATGAATAATGTTTATTTCCTAGGTTTATTGCAAGGATTAAATGAGATTTCCTCAATGTTAGAATGCTTAGAATAGAGGTTCTTGGAAATGGTAGCCAAGTAATGTCCTTTGCAGCCAAAAAAAAGCACATTCAACAAAGACATAAACATCATCAAGAAAGTTATTTGAAACAAAAGAAAGCCATATTGATATAAAAACCTGGTATCTTGATGCTTGAAAAATTTAGGCATTTCTGTCCACCATGCCTTAAGTAAAAAATAATGTTAGGAGAAGGGCCAAAGAAAGTCAGTTACAAGTGCTCAAAAGGCTTTGATCAGAATAGACTGTTTAATATTTTTCTACATAGAAAGGATGAGTAGGTATGGATTGAATCAGTGTGAAAAATCATGGGAGTATCTGGGTAGAGTAAATAAGAATTTGTTTCTAGCATCTTGAGCAACTAAGTGCAAGTGATCTTCCTATGACAGCCTACTCAATGTTAGACAGATGTACTCATTGTTTTTTGTTTTTAATAAGCTTAATAGCCTATTATCTCAATATTGCATGATTTTCTTCATAGTTTTATAAGAAGTTTTATGTTTATGAGTTTTTTAAACATAGAAATATAAAGAATAATATATTAGACATCCATGTTTCTACCTCCTCTAAGAATAATATATAACAGTTAATATTTTTTATCATATTTAAGTCCTTTTTAAAATAAAATAAATAAAACTATATAGATGAAATTGAAGTCTGCTTTGACCGCACACAATAATGGCTGCTCTCCCTCCTGCAGAAGACTACATTCATAAGGTACTGTGTATCCCTTCCATGCATGAATATGCATTCGTGGGTAATGTGTAAAATTTTGTTTTTAATTTTAATAAATATTATACTTACTGTATGTCTAGGCTCCATACTTTTTACTCAACATTGTTTCTGAGATCTACACGTTGATGTGTCTACATTTGTATATGTAATAATCCATCATATAAATATGGCATATTTTAGTCATTTATTGGTTGATTTCATTTTTTTCTTCAATTACAAGCAGTGCTTCAATGACATGCTGTCTCACTATACATATTTGCAAAAGTTCTCTAAGGTGTATACCGGAAGTGGAATTACTGGGACATAGGGTAGAAATAGTGATTTTAAGATAAATAAAAGAAGTACTATATATGTTAAAAGGTTTTATATGCTGAAAATGAAGTTTCAAAAAGGAGTTAAATTTACATGCATTTTATGGCTTTGGGATTGGTGTCTTAGAAATCAGACCTGTCTGCTTATTTCAAAAACAGTACAATGAAATATTGATTGCTTATTTTGTGCGTAGCACTGCACAACTGACATCAGAAACAGAATAGTGAATTGGAGGGACTATGAGTCTGATCCTTTGTTATCCTCTTAGTCAGTCAAAAGGAAAGACTATAAGACAAGATCAGTGTTAGGCAAAAGCCTACAAAATGTAAGCATATCAAATTAATTGCCTCTTTATTTGCATAGTCCTGGTCTAGAAGGTTTGTCATATGATTTAATACTCTCTGAACCTCACAATTTTAAAGAACATGGTTGGTCAGTTGCAGCTGAGATACACTGGAAGTTAATTATTTCCATTTATATAATTCTTTCCTAAAATAGGTATTGTGTAAGGCATATGAAGATACAGAGGGAAATACATATCATTTGATCCACCATAAAACTAGCATAAAAGAGGCAGTCAATTAAAAGCAAATTCTGATAAGAATGTAGAGAAAAAATAAGAATTTATGAAAAAAATGTAGAAATATGAAAGCTAATCTTGTGGGCATTCTTGACAGCAACTTAGTCAAATGTTATTTATCAGACTTTTCATAGAACCTTTTATTGAGATAACCACTTTGGCCATAACAAGTTTCAAATTCCATGTTTTGTTCGGCCAAAAAAAGCTTAAAATTTTACTTCACAAATTATTCAGACCTAAGTATCTCAGTTGCCTGAAAACAAAAACAGTGAGTTTCTATGGTAACTGAATTAAATTGACCCTTTTCTAAGGTCAAGTTCTAAACTGAAGCTTAATCAGAACTAGACAATGATCCAGATAACACAAAAATTAATAATCTTCTATTTCATTTTTTCAGATTTAATTCTTTGTAAAAAAGAAATCACCCAACTTTTCACATCTACCTAACTGAAGTTTCACTAACTGCAGGTAAGATATAAAGTTTAGAGAGACATAAATTTATAAATTGGAGGAAAACAGAGGGATTATATAACTTGTTAAAGACCATATATCAAACTGGTGTAAATTAAGCTTTTCATTTTTTATTTCAGTCTTCAGATAACCCATCATTTAAGATGAATTTATGAACAGGGTAGAAAGGATCATCCTAAAAATTCCTTCTGATAAGTACATTAATAAATAAAGTATGATTTTAATAAGCAGTTCCACTTTGGTTAGAGGGAGAAAGAAAGATTATGGACATATATTTGACAAGCATATTATCCATTACATTATCCTTTTATACTTTTTCTTTCTTTTGTTTAAACTTGCAGTATTTCTCTACTAGTGTTCCTTTCTCCTTTCGTATTTAGCCTTTCTCTAACTTTTCTTTCTATAATTCTTATATTCATCCTCAGTACAACCCTTTGGATACTTAAAGTCATGCCTGACCAAGGAATCTCAAGCTCAACCTAGATTTCTGTAGTTTAGACCCAAAAGGCTGTACAGGAATTCATAAGATGCAGTTCAATTAAGATGAATATTTAGTTAATAGTCTTATATTATGCAAAGAGGGGCCACACCAGGTACATGAATTTATAAATGTTCTGATACCACATGTTTCTTAATATTTACTAAAAGCCTATCAACTTCTGAAAAGGTATCATTTAGAAATTTGGTACCAAATATTCAGAACGATACAATCATTGTGGTCATCACCATGGTAAACAACTTCGGTTACTACCTAAATTATTATATTTTTATCTGTGTGTCTTATCTTTTCAGTTAGTTTATAAGCTTCACTAGAATCCAGGCATTTTAGTCCTTACATGACTTTTGACCTTTGGAACCAACTGATTTCCTTGCATATAGTTGAAGCTTAGAACACTTTAAATGTTGATGAGGCTTTATTATTACTTTTTATATTAGAGCTATTCCTTTCATTCAGAGAACTGTTTTCATATCCGGTTACATTTCTGTGATTGGGAGAAATATGCAAACGTTTGAGGAATAAGAGATTTAGAACAGATTAATGGCTGCTAAGAGAAGAGAAACCCTTATTGTTAACAGCCAAAATTTCTGTTAAAAACATTTCTCCTTAAGCAAATATATCTAGTACTTTTGATCAAGTTACTAACTTAGCATGAATCAACTTCCAATAGAATTAGCAGTGGAAAATACTCTCTTTTGAACTTTAGGTGTCTTTCGTCTGATAATGATAAAAGTTAATCGGTTTTGGTGCTAGTAAAGTTGTTGCTGATTTTAGGACTCTGATATCTTTGTGAACGCTGTCATTACAACTTAGTTGACTTATAAGCCTGCAATTTTACAGTTATTAAATATCATGTATTAAAGTACCTTTCTGGTTAGAATACCTTTCCCCTAACAAAAAAAGACGGTTTTCATTGTGAATAGCTAAAAAAGACCATGTCAAAATGACATGTAGTTGTCACAGGAAACAAGTCCTGTTTTATTATCATAACAGTATCGGAAGCATTTTAGTGACAGAAAGAAATGTCGTAAGAGCTCTTAAATATTGGACCTCTCTATAATGGACTACACAATCATTTTCAAGCTTATAGTCATGGGAAAAATTGGGATAACAGAGTTCACAGAGAATACACTGATTTTATTGCAACCAGTAGTTTCTCCTTCATGAAGCAGACCTGTCAAAGTTTTAATTAACCTGGGAATTTTTCTTTGGAGAAAGATTCTCCCTATATTGCCTTTGTACTAATGTCGTACTAGGAGATACCTTTATTGTATCTAATCAATTACTGCACATTTTTGGATACCTTCTATTCTTCCGCAACTCTGGATGAAAAACAAATTTAAGACATGAATCTTGTCTTCAAGGAAGTTACAACTCAGTTGTAGAAATAAAAAGCATATATTAAACCGTTAGGAAACATTAAGTGGTAACTTTTTAGCACTGGCTTGATATAGAAGAGATCAGTGTTGACTGGAATGCTCAACGTTTCATGGAAGCCACCAGACCTAAAAGATTAGGATAGGAAAAGCGGAAAAGGAACATAATTCTAGATAGGTAGAATGGCAAGAATTAAGACACAGGAGTAAGGATTAATACCTGTTTCCACTCTAGGTTTAGTCAGTAACTCCATTTTAAATTCTAACTGGGAGACAATAAAACTATAACTTTTTTTTCTTTTTATTTTGGTATAATTAATCTACAATTACATGAAGAACATTATGTTTACTAGGCTCCCCCCTTCACCAAGTCCCCCCCCCACATACCCCCTTACAGTCACTGTCCATCTGCACAGTAAGATACTGTAAAATCACTACTTGTCTTCTCTGTGTTGCACAGCGCTCCCCGTGCCCCCCACTCACTATACATGCTAATCGTAATGCCCTCTTTCTTTTTCCCTGCCCTTATTCCTCCCATCACACCCATCATCCCCAGTCCCATTCCCTTTGGTAATTGTTAGTCCATTCTTGGGTTCTGTGATTCTGCTGCTATTTTGTTCCTTCAGTTTTCCTTTGTTCTTATACTCCACATATGAGTGAAATCATTTGGTACTTGTCTTTCTCTGCCTGGCTTATTTCACTGAGCATAATACCCTCTAGCTCCATCCATGCCGTTGCAAATCGTGGGATCTGTTTTTTCTTATGGCTGAGTAATATTCCTTTGTGTATATGTACCACATCTTCTTTATCCATTCATCTACTGATGGACATTTAGGTTGCTTCCATATCTTGGCAATTGTAAATAGTGCAGCAAAAAACATAGGGGTGCATCTGTCTTTTTCAAACTGGAGTGCTGCATTCTTAGGGTAAATTCCTAGAAGTGGAATTCCTGGGTCAAATGGTATTTCTATTTTGAGCTTTCTGAGGAACCTCCATATTGCTTTCCACAATGGTTGAACTAATTTACATTCCCACCAGCAGTGTAGGAGGGTTCCCCTTTCTCCACAACCTCACCAACGTTTGTGTTGTTTGTCTTTTCGATGATGGCGATCCTTACTGGTGTGAGGTGATATCTCATTGTGGTTTTAATTTGCATTTCTCTGATGATTAGCGATGTGGAGCATCTTTTCATGTGCCTGTTGGCCATCTGGATTTCTTCTTTAGAGAACTAACTGTCTATTCAGTTCCTCTGCCCATTTTTTAATTGGATTATTTGCGTTTTGTTTGTTGAAGTGTGTGAGCTCTTTATATATTTTGGATGTCGATCCTTTATTGGATCTGTCATTTATGAATATATTCTCCCATACTGTAGGGTACCTTTTGGTTCTATTGCTGGTGTCTTTTGCTGAAAAGAAGCTTTTAAGCTTGATATAGTCCCACTTGTTCATTTTTGTCTATCTTTCCCTTGCCCGGGGAGATATGTTCATGAAGAAGTCACTCATGTTTATGTCCATGAGATTTTTGCCTATATTTTTTTCTAAAAGTTTTATGGTTTCATGACTTACATTCAGGTCTTTGATCCATTTCAATTTTACTTTTGAGTATGGGGTTAGACAGTGATCCAGTTTCATTCTCTTACATACAGCTGTCCAGTTTTACCAGCACCATCTGTTGAAGAGACTGTCATTTCCCCATTGTATGTCCATGGCTCCTTTATCGTATATTAATTGGCCATACATGTTTGGGTTAACGTCTGGAGTCTCTATTCTGTTCCACTGGTCTGTGGCTCTGTTCTTCTGACAGTACTAAATTGTCTTGATTACTGTGGCTTTGTAGTAGAGCTTGAAGTTGGGGAGTGAGATCCCCCCCGCCACTTTATTCTTCCTTCTCAGGATTGCATTGGCTATTCGGGGTCTTTGACGGTTCAATATGAATTTTTGAACTATTTGTTCCAGTTCATTGAAGAATGCTGTTGGTAATTTGATAGGGATTGCATCGAATCTGTATATTGCTTTGGGCAGGATGGCCATTTTGATGATATTAATTCTTCCTAGCCAGGAGCATGGGATGAGTTTCCATTTGTTAGTGACCTCTTTAATTTCTCTTAAAAGTGTCTTGTAGTTTTCAAGGTAAAGGTCTTTTTCTTCCTTGGTTAGGTTTATTCCTAGGTATTTTATTCTTTTTGATGCTATTGTGAATGGAATTGTTTTCCTGATTTCTCTTTCTATTAGCTCATTTTTAGTGTATAAGAAAGCTACAGATTTCTGTGTATTAATTTTGTATCCTGCAACTTTGCTGAATTCCAATATTAGTTCTAGTAGTTTTTTAATGGCATCTTTAGGGATTTTTATGTACAATATCATGTCATCTGCAAATAGTGACAGTTTGACTTCTGTACCAATCTGGATTCCTTGTATTTCTTTGTTTTGTCTGATTGCTGTGGCTAGGAATTCCAGTACTATGTTGAATAACAGTGGGGAGAGTGGGCATCCGTGTCTTGTTCCCAATCTCAGAGGAAAAGCTTTCAGCCTCTTGCTGTTCAGCATTATGTTAGCTGTGGGTTTATCATATATGACCTTTATTATGTTGACGTACTTGCCCTCTATGCCCATTTTGTCGAGAGCTTGTCATGAATGGATATTGAATTTTGTCGAATGCTTTTTCAGCATCTATGGAGATGATCATGTGGCTTTTGTCCTTCTTTTTGTTGATGTGGTGGATGATGTTCATGGATTTTCGAATGTTGTACCATCCTTGCATCACTGGGTTGAGTCCCACTTGGTGATGGTGTATGATCCTCTTGAAGTATTTTTGAATTCTGTTTGCTAATATTTTGTTGAATATTTTTCCATCTATTTTCATCAGGGATATTGTTCTGTAGTTTTCGTTTGGTGGGGTCTTTGCCTGGTTTTGGTATTAGGGTGATGTTGACTTCATAGAATGAGTTGGGGAGTATTCCCTCCTCTTCTACTTTTTGGAAAACTTTAAGGAGAATGGATATTATGTCTTCTCTGTATGTCTGATAAAATTCTAAGGTAAATCCATCTGGCCCAGTGGTTTGGTTCTTGGGTAGTTTTTTGATTACTGATTCACTTTCATTACTGGTAATTTGTCTGTTTAGATTTTCTGTTTCTTTCTGGGTCACTCTTGGAAGGTTTTATGTTTCTAGGAAGTTGTCCATTTCTCCTAGATTTTCCAGCTTGTTAGCATACAGGTTTTCATAGTATTCCCTAATAATTCTTTGTGTTTCTGTGGGTTCCGTCGTGATTTTTCCTTTCTTGTTTCTGATTCTGTTGATTTGTGTTGACTCTCTTTTCCTCTTAATAAGTCTGGTTATAGGCTTATCTATTTTGTTTATTTTCTTGAAGAACCAGCTCTTGGTTTCATTGATTTTTGCTATTGTTTTATTCTTCTCAATTTTATTTATTTCTTCTCTGATCTTTATTATGTCCCTCCATCTGCTGACCTTAAGCCTCATTTGTGCTTCTTTTTCCAATTTTGATAATTGTGACATGAGACTATTCATTTGGGATTGTTATTCCTTCTTTAACTATGCCTGGATTGCTATATACTTTCCTCTTAAGACTTCTTTTGCTGTGTCCCACAGAAGGTGGGGCTTTCTGTTTTTGTTGTCACTTGTTTCCATATATTGCTGGATCTCCATTTTAATTTGGTCGTTGATCCATTGATTGTTTAGGAGCATGTTGTTAAGCCTCCATGTGTTTGTGAGCCTTTTTGCTTTCTTTGTACAATTTATTTCTAGTTTTATACTTCTGTGGCCTGAAAAGTTGGTTGGTAGGATTTCAATATTGTGGAATTTACTGAGGCTCTTTTTGTGGCCTAGTATGTGGTCCATTCTGGAGAATGTTCCATGTGCACTTGAGAAGAATGTGTATCCTGTTGCTTTTGGATGTAGAGTTCTATAGATGTCAATTAGGTCCATCTGTTCTAGTGTGTTGTTCAGTGCCTCTCTGTCCTAACTTATTTTCTGTCTGGTGGATCTGCCCTTTGGAGTGAGTCGTGTGTTAGAGTCTCCCCAAATGAATGCATTGCATTCTATTTCCTCCTTTAATTCTGTTAGTATTTGTTTCACATATATTAGTGCTCCTGTATTGGGTGCATATATGTTTATAATGGTTATATCCTCTTGTTGGACTGAACCCTTTATCATTATGTAATGTCCGTCTTTATCTCTTGTTACTTTCTTTATTTTGAAGTCTATTTTGTCGGATAGTAGTATTGCAACACCTGCTTTTTTCTCTCTGTTGTTTGCATGAAATAACTTTTTCCATCCCTTGACTTTTAGTCTTTACATGTCTTTGGGTTTGAGGTGAGTCACTTGTAAGCAGCATATAGATGGGTCTTGCTTTTTTATCCATTCTGTTACTCTGTGTCTTTTGATTGGTGCATTCAGTCCATTTACATTTACAGTGATTATTGAAAGATATATACTTATTGCCATTGCAGGCTTTAGATTCGTGGTTACCAAAGGTTCAAGGTTAGCTTGTATACTACCTTACTGTCTAACTTAACTCACTTATTGAGCTATTATAAACACAGTCTGATGGTTATTTCTCTCCCTTCTTATTCCTCCTCCTCCGTTCTTCACATGTTGGGTGTTTTGTTCTGTGCTCTTTTTAGGAGTGCTCCCATCTAGAGAAGTCCCTGTAAGATGTCCTGTAGAGGTGGTTTGTGGGAAGCAAATTCCCTCAGCTTTTGCTTGTCTGGGAATTGTATAATCCCTCCTTCATATTTAAATGATTATCGTGCTGGATACAGTATCCTTGGTTCAATGCCATTCTGTTTCATTGCATTAAATAGATCATGCCATTCTCTTATGGCCTGTAAGGTTCCTGTTGACAAGTCTGATAATAGCCTGATGGGTTTTCCTTTGTAGGTGACGTTTTTTCTCTCTCTGGCTGCCTTTAATACGCTGTCCTTGTCCTTGATCTTTGCCATTTTAATTATTATGTGTCTTGTTTTTGTCCTCTTTGGGTTCCATCTCTTGGGAGTTCTGTGTGCCTCCATAGTCTGAGCATCTATTTCCTCCACCGGTTTGGGGAAGTCTCAGCAATTATTTCTTCAAAGACACTTTCTATCCCTTTTTCTCTCTCTTCTTCTTCTGGGACCCCTATAATGTGGATATTGTTCCTTTTGGATTGGTCACAAAGTTCTCTTAATATTGTTTCATTCCTGGAGATCCTTTTGTCTCTCTCTGCGTCAGCTTCTCTGCATTCCTGTTCTCTGGTTTCTGTTCCATCAATGGCCTCTTGCATCTTATCCATTCTGCTTATAAATCCTTCCAGAGTTTGTTTCACTTCTGTAGTCTCCCTCTTGACCTCTGTAATCTCCATCCAGACTTCATTCCTTAGCTCTTGCATATTTCTCTGCAGCTCTGTCATCATGTTTATGATTTTTACTTTGAATTCTTTTTCAGGGTGACTGGTTAGGTCTGTCTCTGCAGATCCTCTCTCAGGTGTTTTCTAAACTATCTTGGACTGGACTAAATTTTTTGCCTTTTCATGGTGATAGCAGTGGCTCTAGGCAGGTTGCATGTGTGTCAGCTGGGAGAAGAAAGTCCTTTCCTGCTTGCTGTATGCCTTGCCCTTCTCCACTGCCTGTGTCGGTTACCCGCACTCCTGGAGCCACCACTGGCTTAGTCCCCTAAGCTGCTGTGGGCGGGGTCTCTGTCAGAGCAGAACGGAGCCCTGTGGGGAGTGTCAGGCATGCCAGGTGCACTCGTCCACAACAGCGGTGCCTGTGATTGGCAGCTGTGTGCCAGCAGCAGTCTTTGGGTCTGGCCCTGGTGGCTGTGCGTTGGGCTGGGATTCCGGTCGGCTGCTGGGTGCATGCCTACTCCCTCTGTCTCTGCTTCAGGTGTGTGTGTGGCTCTCCCGCATGGGCCTCTACTGGGCTCCTCTGGCTCCACTGCCGCTGGTGCGTGCAAGCCACACCCAGGCTATTTGGTTGCCGCCGCTGCATGCTCACACAAACCTCTCCTGGTCCCCTCTGGCGCCGTTGGCGCACTCGATCTTCTCCCATTCCCTTCCAGCGCTGCCGCCCCCGGAACACGCTGCCACCCTCCCGCTACTGGGTCGGTGTGTCGGGGTCCGTGCCAGTTGGAGGAATAACTGGCAGGCTGCTTAGAGCTGTGAGGGGCTTCAGAGCTGTGCTGCCTTCCCAGTGTTTAGGGTGCCTAAGGTTCCTTGGGATTTCCAGCTGCTAGCTAAGTGTGCCGGGACAACTTCATCCACCAATGGGGTCCCTGTCTCTTTAAGACTTGGAGAAAGTGCTCGCTTTTCTTTTGTCTAAGGGGTGCCAGTTGCAAGGACCTGCCCACAGGTTTTGCTTTTCCTTTTGTCTAATATCCAGCACCCCATGCACCTTGTGTCTGCACTCCAGGTGCAGATTTCTAGAGGTGGTTGTTTAGCAGTCCTGGTCTTTCACTCCCTCCCCATTCCAACTCCTTTATTCCCGCCAGGTTCTGGGGTTGGGGAGTGTTTGGGTCCCGCTTGGCCGTGGCTTGTATCTTACCCCCTTTGTGTGATGTTGAGTTCTCACAGATGTAGATGTATCCTGGCTGTTGTACGGCATCCACTGGTGTCTCTTTTAGGAATAGTTGTATTTATTGTATTTTCATTAATATATATGCTTTGGGGAGCAGATTTCCTCTGAACTACTCATGCCACCATCTTCCCGCGATCCCTCCTAAAACTATAAATTTTATATAGTTAAGTAATATATTTCTAGTTTATTCCATGGCATATATCCACCAACTGAAAACACTACCAAACAAGCATTTCAAGGATAATATGTCAGTAATATTTCCTTGTTAGCTCTGTCCCAAGTAGTAGAGATTAAAGATGGCAATCTTTAAAAGATAGTTATGGGGCCGAGCCAAGATGGCGGCATGAGTAGGACAGTGGGAATCTCCTCCCAAAAGCATATATATTTTTGAAAATACAACAAATACAACTAATCCTAAGAGACCAGAAGACACAGGACAACAGCCAGACTACATCCACACCTGCTAGAACACAGCGCCTGGTGAAAGGGGTAAGATACAAGCCGCAGCCTGGTGAGAGCCAAGCGCCCCTCACCCCAGCTTCCGGCGGGAGGAGAGGAGTCGGAGTGGGGATGGAGAGGGAGCCCAGAACTGCTAAACACCCAGGCCTAGCCATCTACACCAGAGCCCAGACACAGTGCATGCATGGGGTGCTGGGAACTAGGGAAGCAGGACAGTAGGACCCGTGAGCAGGTCCCAAAGCCTGTGCCCCTTTGACAATGAAAAGAGAGTGCTTTTTGAAAGTCTTAAAGGGACAGGGACCCCACAGCTGGACGGAAGCTTCCCAGGTCTAGCAGCTGGAAATTCCAGGGAACTCCGGGTGCACTAACCCCCGGGGCAACAGCTCTGAGACCCCTCATGGAGGTAAACAGCCAAACAGCCCCCTGTCCATTACCCCTCAGGGGCCCTGACATAGCAGAGCAGCCACCTGAGGCTGGCCACGCCCTCAGCAAGGGAGCTTCCTCCATTCCGGCCGGGCAAGATACAAAGACCCAGTGTAAGCGCAATTGCCCAACACAAGCCACTAGGTGTTGCAGTTGTCCCAGTAAAGAAAGGCCAGGAGCCAAGTGGAAAGAGGCTTGACTCTCCCAGCTGATAGACGTGTCAATAGCACTCCACTGCACCTATCAACATGAAAAGGCAAGAAAATTTGATCCAGACAAGACGAACCCAGACTGCTTCGACATCTTCTACATCTTCCCCTGAGAAGGAACCTGGGGAGATAGATTTAACCAGTCTTCCTGAAAAGAATTCAAAACAAAAGTCTTAACCATGCTGATGGACTTGCAGGGAAATATGCAAGAACTAAGGAAAGAGAATACAGAAATAAAACAAGCTCTGGAAGGACTTCAAAACAGAATGGACCAGATGCAAGAGACCATTAATGGACTACAAAATAGAGAACAGGAATGCAGAGAAGCTGATGAAGAGAGAGATAAAAGGATCTCCAGGAATGAAAGAATTTTAAGAGAACTGTGTGAATAGTTGGAAAGGAACAATATCCGCATTATAGGGGTACCAGAAGAAGAAGAGAGAGAAAAAGGGATAGAAAGTGTCTTTGAAGAAATAATTGCTGAAATCTTCCCCAAACTAGGGGACGGAATGGCCTCTCAGACCACAGAGGTACACAGAACTCCATTGACAATGGATCCAAGGAGGGCAACAACAAGACAAACAATTTAAAATGGCAAAGATCAAAGATAAGGACAAAGTATTAAAGGCAGCCAGAGAGAAAAAAAAGGTCACCTACAAAGGAAAACCAATCAGGCTATCATCAGACCTCTCAACAGAAACCCTACAGATCAGAAGAGAATGGCACGATATACTTAATGCAATGAAACAGAAGGGCCATGAACCAAGAATACTGTATCCAGCACGATTATCATTTAAATATGAAGGAAGAATTAAACAATTCCCAGAGAAGCAAAAATTGAGGGAATTTGCCTCCCACAAACCACCTCTACAGGGCATCTTACAGGGACTGCTCTAGATGGGAGCACTCCTAAAAAGAGCACAGAACAAAACACCCAACATATGAAGAACGGAGGAGAAGGAATAAGAAGGGAGAGAAATAAAGAATCATCAGGCCATGTTTATAATAGCTTAATAAGCGAGTTAAGTTAGACAGTAAAATAGTAAAGAAGCGAACCTTGAACCTTTGGTAACAACAGACGTAAAGCCTGCAATGGCAATAAGTACATACCTTTCAATAATCACCCTAAATGTAAATGGACTGAATGCACCAATCAAAAGATACAGAGTAATAGAATGAATAAAAAAGCAAGACCCATCCATATGCTGCTAACAAGAGACTCACCTCAAACCCAAAGACATGCACAGACTTAAAGTCAAGGGATGGAAAAAGTTATTTCATGCAAACAACAGAGAGAAAAAAGCAGGTGTTGCAATACTAGTATCAGACAAAATAGACGTCAAAATAAAGAAAGTAACAAGAGATAAAGAAAGACATTACATAATGATAAACAGCTCAGTCCAACAAGAGGATATAACCATTATAAACATATATGCACCCAAGACAGGAGCACCAATATATGTGAAACAAATACTAACAGAATTAAAGGAGGAAATAGAATGCAATGCATTCACTCTGGGAGACTTCAGCACACCACTAACTCCAAAGGACAGATCCACCAGACAGAAAATAAGTAAGGACACAGAGGCACTGAACAACACACTAGAACAGATGGACCTAATGGACATCTACAGAACTCTACATCCAAAAGCAAGAGGATACACATTCTTCTCAAGTGCACATGGAACTTTCTCCAGAATAGACCACATATTAGGCCACAAAAAGAGCCTCAGTAAATTCCAAAATATTGAAATCCTACCAACCAACTTTTCAGACCACAAAGGTATAAAACTAGAAATAAATTGTACAAAGAAAGCAAAACGTCTCACAAACACATGGACGCCTAACAACACGCTCCTAAATAATCAATGAATCAATAACCAAAACAAAATGGAGATCCAGCAGTATATGGAAATAAACGACAACACACAACACAAATCCCCAACTACTGTGGGATACAACAAAAGCAGTCTTAAGAGGAAAGTATATAGCAATCCAGGCATATTTAAAGAAGGAGGAACAATCCCAAATGAATGGTCTAATGTCACAATTATCGAAATTGGAAAAAGAAGAACAAATGAGGCCCAAGGTCTGCAGAAGGAGGGACATAATAAAGATCAGAGAAGAAATAAATAAAATTGAGAAGAATAAAACAATAGCAAAAATCAATGAAACCAAGAGCTGGTTCTTCGAGAAAATAAACAAAATAGATAAGCCTCTAACCAGACTTCTTAAGAGGAAAAGAGAGTCAACACACATCAACAGCATCAGAAACGAGAAAGGAAAGATCACGACGGACCCCACAGAAATACAAAGAACTTTTAGAGAGTACTATGAAAACCTATATGCTATCAAGCTGAGAAACCTAAGAGAAATGGACAAATTCCTAGAAAAATACAACCTTCCAAGACTGACCCAGAAAGAAACAAACAATCGAAACAGACCAATTACCAGCAACGAAACTGAAGCGGTAATCAAAAAACTACCAAAGAACAAAATCCCTGGGCCAGATGGATTTACCTCAGAATTTTATCAGACATACAGAGAAGACATAATACCTATTCTCCTTAAAGTTTTCCAAAAAATAGTAGAGGAGAGAATAATCCCCAACTCATTCTATGAAGTCAACATCACCCTAATACCAAAACCAGGCAAAGACCCCACCAAAAAAGAAAACCACAGACCGATATCCCTGATGAACATAGATGCAAAATTACTCAGCAAAATATTAGCAAACCGAATTCAAAAATACATCAAAAGGATCATTCATACACCATGACCAAGTGGGATTCATCCTAGGGATGCAAGGATGGTACAACATTCAAAAGTCCATCAACATCATCCACCACATCAACAAAAAGAAAGACAAAAACCACATGATTATCTCCATAGATGCTGAAAAAGCATTCGATAAAGTTCAACATCCATTCATGATAAAACTCTCAACAAAATGGGTATAGAGGGAAAGTACCTCAACATAATAAAGGCCATATATGATAAACCCACAGCCAACATCATACTGAACCGCGAGAAGCTAAAAGCTTTTCCTCCATGATCGGGAACAAGACAGGGATGCCCTCTATCCCCACTGTTATTCAACATAGTACTGGAGGTCCTAGCCATGGCAATTAGACAAAACAAAGAAATACAAAGAATCAAGATTGGTAAACAAGAAGTTAAACTGTCACTATTTGCAGATGACATGATACTGTATATAGAAAACCCTAAAGACTCCACTCCGAAACTACTAGGGCTAATATCGGAATTCAGCAAAGTTGCAGGATACAAAATTAACACACAGAACTCTGTGGCTTTCCTATGCACTAACAATAAACTAATAGAAAGAGAAGTCAGGAAGACAATTAAGTTCATAATAGCATCAAAAAGAATAAAATACCTAGGAATAAACCTAACCAAGGAAGTGAAAGACCTATACCCTGAAAACTATAAGACACTCTTAAGAGAAATTAAAGAGGTCACTAACAAATAGAAACTCATCCCATGCTCCTGGCTATGAAAAATTAATATCATCAAAATGGCCATCATACCCAAAGCAATATACAGATCTGATGCAATCCCTATCAAACTACCAACAGCATTCTTCAATGAACTGGAACAAATAGGTCAAAAATTCATATTGAACCGTCAAAGTCCCTGAATAGCCAATGCAATCCTGAGAAGGAAGAATAAAGTGGGGGGGATCTCGCTCCCCAACTTCAAGCTCTACTACAAAGCCACAGTAATCAAGACAATTTAGTACTGTCAGAAGAACAGAGCCACAGACCAGTGGAACAGAATAGAGACTCCAGACATTAACCCAAACATGTATGGCCAATTAATATACAATAAAGGAGCCATGGACATACAATGGGGAAATGACAGTCTCTTCAACAGATGGTGCTGGTAAAACTGGACAGCTACATGTAAGAGAATGAAACTGGACCATTGTCTAACCCCATACACAAAAGTAAATTCAAAATGGATCAAAGAATTGAATGTAAGGCATGAAATCATAAACTCTTAGAAAAAAACATAGGCAAAAAATCTCTTACACATAAACATGAGAGACCTCTTCTTGAACATATCTCCCCAGTCAAGGGAAACAAACTCAAAAATGAACAAATGGGACTATATCGAGCTGAAAAGCTTCTGTACAGCAAAGACACCATCAATAAAACATAAAGGTACCCTACAGTATGGGAGAATATATTCGTAAATGACAAATCCAATAAAGGCTTGACGTCCAAAATACATAAAGAGCTCACACGCCTCAACAAACAAAAAACAAATAATCCAATTAAAAAATGGGCAGAGAACTGAACAGACAGTTCTCCAAGAAAGAAATACAGATGGCAAACAGACACATGAAAAGATGCTCCACATCGCTAATTATCAGAGAAATGCAAATTAAAACCACTATGAGGTATCACCTCACACCAGTAAGGATGGCTACCATCCAAAAGACAAACAACAACAAACGGTGGTGAGGTTGTGGAGAAAGGGGAACCCTCCTTCACTGCTGGTGGGAATGTAAATTAGTTCAACCATTGTGGAAAGCAATATGGAGGTTCCTCAAAATGCTCAAAATGATTTACCATTTGAACCAGGAATTCCACTCCTAGGAATTTACCCTAAGAACACAGCACTCAAGTTTGAAAAAGACAGATGCACCCCTTTGTTCATCGCAGCACTATTTACAATAGCCAAGAATCGGAAGCAACCTAAGTGTCCACCAGTAGATGAATGGATAAAGAAGATGTGGTACATATACAGAATGGAATATTGCTCAGCCATAAGAAGAAAACAAATCCTACCATTTGCAACAACATGGATGGAGCTAGAGGGTAATATGCTCAGTGAAATAAGCCAGGCAGAGAAAGACAAGCACCAAATGATTTCACTCATTTGTGGAATATAAGGAACAAAACAGCAGCAGAATCACAGAACCCAAGAATGAACTAACAGTTACCAAAGATAAAGGGACTGGGGAGGATGGGTGGGTAGGGAGGTATAAGGGGGGGACGAAGAAAGGGGTTATTATGATTAGCATGCATAATGGGGGTGTGGGAGAAAGGGGAGGGCTGTACAACACAGAGAAGAGAAGTAGTGATTCTACAACATTTTGCTATGTTGATGGACAGTGACTCAAAAAGGATTTGTTGGGGGGACCTGCTATAGGGGAGAGCCTAGTGAACATAATATTCTTCATATAATTGTAGATTAATGATAACAATAAAAAAAAAGAAAGAATAGGGTGATTACTCCATGATAGGATAAAACTAACTGTAAATCAATGATTGATGCATGCTTTAAATATCCTTAACTTTGATCATTTAAATGGTGTCAGATGATCAGCTATGGAATACACTTTTCTGATAATACTCCTTTCTCTTAAAAAAAAAAAGCAGTTCCTGTGTGGTGATCTCCAATAAGTTCTTCACAGTGGTATAAAGGGCATATCAAAGTGTGGGCAAAGGGTTTGTTTGTGTTTATACAGAGGATCAAAGCCTAATTTGACTACCCAGAAAACGAATTAAGATATGATATTAAGAAGAACTTCCAACATCAACATTCTCTGGAAGAGTCATTCCAGAAGATGATCATCAAAAAATTTCAACAAAGATCCTGGTGCTGTTGCAGTTGTAGCTGTATTCATCCCACTGGTTCCTGATCTTGCCATTGGAATGAAGAAGGAGATATCTAAGCTGGCCTGTGCATACAGTGAAGCAACAAATTTGACTGGATCTATACTGTTGGAACTCAACCAAGAATTAGGAGAAGTGCAAGATGCAGCGCTCCAAAATCTTGCGACTATAGACTATCTACTGTTAAAAGAACATATGGGATGTGAACAGTTCCCAGGAATGTGTTGTTTTAATTTGTCTAATTTTTCTCAATCTATTCAAATTCAGTTCGACAATATCCATCATATCATTGATAAGTTTTCACAAATGCCTAGGGTGCCTAACTGTTTTTTTTTTGTTTCACTGGAGATGGCTGGTAATTGTAGGTCTGCTTTTGTTATGTAGCTGTATTCCTATTATGATAATGTGTGTACGCAATTTAATTAGGAGTTTAAAACCTATACATGCTTATGTTACTCTACGAGAAGATATGTCAAAGAAATAATCAATCTTCCCATGTTTTCTTCCGTCTGCTACTTATATAGCTTTTCATCGTCCTTCCTAATTACAACCCTTAAGTAGAATTCATGCCTCATATTGAAATTACTGAGTATCATAATTCTTCCAAGTGGTAAAGATACCTCAAGACAAATGCTGGGTATAGGAGCCACAGGGCATAAATCTGCAAAGAAGTAAAAAGCTAACCTTTTCAAACAATATTGCTTCTCTCTCACTTACCAACTTTACATTTCCCTTTATGGCCCCGGAACATGACTGGTTAACTAGAGATGGTAAGAGTACTCAAGGGAGGAACAACCTAAGACAGGCACAGTCGCAGGGGGGCCATCAGGTGAGAAATTGGGGATCAACAGAGGTGAGGCTTAGAACCTCACCCCCCCTGTTTTGAGAGAAATCTTCTGCATCCGTGGATGTTTTGTTGCCCTTGTCTAGCTTGGATTAATACTTAGTCTATAGGCATACACCTGATCATCTATATTTGCCCTCTTACAGTACTAAACCATGTTTTCTACCTTTATCTTGCATCTACCTACCACTTCAGCATTTTATTTAAAATAATAATAATAATAATAGTAGGGAAATGTGGGATTCACATATAAATCAAGTATAAAAATCAAATGAATATTCATATTTGACCTGATTGTTTATAGTTCATAATGTGTGATCAAAACCGAAAGTTTCTGTGGTGACTGCCCTTGCACTGTTCACCATGTAAGAACTTATTCACTATGTAAGAATTTGTTCACCATGTAAGAACTTGTTCGTTATGCTTCAGATGATTGGAGACTGTTGAGAATTAGGCTTGGGGTTGATTAATGATTATGCATTGAGTCCCCTATACAGAATTTTATTGTTATTAACAACCATTTCATCAATAAATATGAGAGATGCCCTCTCAAAAAAACAAAACAAATAACCCAGTTAAGAAATGGGCAGAGGAACTGAATAGACAGTTCTCTCAAGAAGAAATTCAGATGGCCAACAGACACATGGAAAGATGCTCCACATCACTTGTCATCAGAGAAATGCAAATTAAAACCACAATGAGATATCATCTCACACCAGTAAGGATGGCTACCATCCAAAAGACAAACAACAACAAATGTTGGCGAGGTTGTGGAGAAAGGAGAACCCTCCTACACTGCTGGTGGGAATGTAAATTAGTTCAACCATTGTGGAAAGCAGTATGGAGTTTCCTCAAAATGCTCAAAATAGAAATACCATTTAACCCAGGAACTCCACTTCTAGGAATTTACCCCATGAATGCAGCACTCCAGTTTGAAAATGACAGATGCACCCCTATGTTTATCGCTGCACTATTTACAATAGCCAAGATATGGAAGCAACCTAAGTGTCCATCAGTAGATGAATGGATAAAGAAGTGGTACATATACACAATGGAATATTATTCAGCCATAAGAAGAAAACAAATCCTACCATTCGCAACAACATGGATGGAGCTACAGGGTATTATGCTCAATGAAATAAGCCAGGCGGAGAAAGACAAGTCCCAAATGATTTCACTCATCTGTGGAGTATAAGAACAAAAGAAAACTGAGGGAACAAAACAGCAGCAGAAGCAGAGAACCCAAGAATGGACTAATAATTACCAAAGGGAAAGGGACTGGGGAGGATGGGTGGGAAGGGAGGGATAAGGGTGGGAAAAAAAGAAAGGGGGCATTACGATTAGCATGTATAGTGTGGGGGGGCACGGGAGGCCTGTGCAACACAGAGAAGACAAGTAGTGATTTTACAGCATCTTACTGTGCAGATGGACAGTGACTGTGAGGGGGTATGTCGGGGGGGGCTTGGTGAAGGGGGGAGCCTAGTAAACATTATGTCCTTCATGTAATTGTAGATTAATGATACCAAAATAAAATTTTTAAAAAAAGTTAGTTCACAGTCGTGTGATATTAAAATATTTTTACAGATTGCAGAACCAGATGAGTGAGACTGAGAAATCAGTTGTTCCTTGTTTATTGGTTGACGTTTTTGCCATCATTATACTATTTTACATAAATTCAAATGCAAATCATTAGAGACTTTACTGTACTAATAGTTAACATTATTATTTTTTCCCTTTCAACTTTATAACTCACATTGATGCTACTCTAAGATCTCATTATGCCTTAAAAACTCAGTGGGCAGAAGATTGAGACAATTTACAAGTTGTGAGTACAATTTGGATTGATCAAACATGTATTTTTTATTTGTCCCTTTAACTTTAGGCTAATTTTTAAATTTAAATTTTAAACTAAAACTGTCTTCTTCAATAGAAGATCAAGTTACCACACAGTTCTAATAGAAGAGTGAAGAAGAACCCAATTTAGGCATTTGAACCAAACGAAGTACCATTTTGGTTTCGGTAGGTTTGGAGAATATTTTAAGATTGAATCATTCATTTTAGAAATTGAAAGCATTGGGTCCTGTTCTGACTGGTCAGTTGGGTGTGATTTAAAGGAGAATTTGTATAAATAAAATTGATTTTAGATTTGGTATAGACTAGAACTAAAATAGGTTTCAGGAAATTATGATTATTTTTAAAGTATAAAATAAACTTCAACTCAAGTTCTTGGTCTGTAGAAGTAACTAGGAGGATTGAAGATTGTTGGTGGCACATGATATAGGAGAAAAATTGTATGTGATATTTAATAATCTGTGTTCAGATAGGCTACAGAATAGTAGCCCAGCTTCTCTGGAGTTTTGTGGCAAAGGCATATGTATATTGGAAGAACAAAGGGAATGAAATGCTTCACTGATAACTACAGAATTGGAAACTATAATAAAGATACCTTCAAGGCAAGCCAATTAGTTTTGTGAAGTGTCATCAGTATAGTTGACCTTCTGTCTATGTAGAATAGAATCACATAAAGTTGGGGATGCTAAGACTCTTAATGATCTAGTCCAAGCCTGTCGTTTCACAGAGGAGGAAACACAGGTTCAAAGTGGTGAGGTAACTTGCCAAATCCCACACATAATGTTAGAGTCAATATTAAAATCTAGATTTCCTCCCTTCTAGTCTTTTTGTTTTTACTATAACTTATTGCCTATATGTGACACAGTATGATTTGAAGGTTGTTGTTAAAAAGATGTTAATCCTGGCAAATATTTTTACCATCCTTTTGTACACCAGAAAGTCCCAATGTTATTCTTATATAATCCTGTTTTAATATTCCCAAAAGGGATAGCACATTATAGGCAGCAACTTTGTAGCATGAATTAGTTTATTAAGGGCTAAAAACTTTAAAAACTAGAGATGGAACACAGGTAAATTTCAATATAGGAAGGAAAAAGAAAGGTCTGGAATATATATTGGTGTCTAGAAAGGGCAGGCCCAGAAGGGAAATTATACCTTGGTATCTCCTTAGGAATCAGAATGGGGCATTGAAAGAGGGTAGTATGCAGAAATGGGAAGTGGAAGTAGAATGGCACTGAATATGAAGATCATTTCCTTCACAGAAGTGAGAGGAGATAAGTAAGGTTTTAAGAGAAAAGCTCCAGAGCCATCTGAACAACTGGTTTTTATTACAAGCACTACCTTAAAAACAGACTGTTATTTTTGACAAGCTGGCTGCAGATTCAGGGGAAAGGATGGAGATGCTACACGTTTAACTATATAATAGTATATGAATGACTCTTATTTTAAGTAGTAGAAATGAATGAGACTCAACTATACATGGCTTTACAGAAGAAAATACCCAAAGAATAGACAGGGCAAGCTCTGAATTTTAGATTGACCATATATTTAAAGTAATTGCTTGTTATCAAAGAGCCTAGTATTTTGTATTTTTATATTTATTGTTTCTTTGAATGGTGCAAAGTAATTGAACCACTAAATCCTATTATTTTTACCTTTGCTATGAAGTCTTCTTCCACCCTCCGTGATGTTATGTTACATCTAACTCCATCTCATTTATTATAAAAGTATTAAAAGTTTATTTCCTAAAAGGGAAAAAGTAATGTTTTTAAAGTGCATACTTTGTTCCTGAAAGTGAAGGAGAAAACTAATTGTATAAGCAAGACAATGACAGAAAGTGTATTCTACAACAGAGTGTCAAAAAAAAAATGACTAGGGTTACTGAATTTTGGTTCTATCTAGCAAAAATGGGTCTCAGATGTGCTACTTTTATTTCCTTTCTTTTTTTGAAAAAGAGAACATGTGGTCTCTCTAAGCTTAAGAAATCAATTTCCTGGCTGGAATAGATTGTCTTACATTTTAACCATGTGGGTCTTCATATATCTATTTTTATATACGCCAATATAATTTGAAAATAAAATCTTATGGTCTATAATTGAATGGTATGAACTAATTTAATGAGTGACTGAGCAAAAAGGAGATATATTCTATATAGGCAAATATACATGTGTTCAAAATGCTTTGGTTCTGGTATTTTTACCCCTTTGGCTTGGGTGTAAGTGCAGTGTGTACATATTGTCAGAGCATGCTGTATATAACCAAAGATTTATTTCATTTTACAAAATCAAGTTATCTACTTTTAATTACACTATTGTGAAGTAATTGGGCAATGAAAATAACTTGGTCTTATATTGTATATCTTTTAATTGATAAAAGTATTGATTATTGACCATGTTTATTGTTTGTGCCCTCTATAGAAGGCTGCAAATATGATGGGAATTAATTAACTGGATGTAGGTCTGGGGCAAATAAATTTTTTTATAAACCTGCTACTATCCTGCAATTCCAGGTTTAGGTATAGCATATGAACCTACATATCCTTAGTGAAATAGAGTGATAACTTCCAGGCATAGTAGATATTTATTATTTATGAATTCCGTATTTCCAAATTAGCCTACTCACTAAAATCTATTTGTTACTTCAAATGAATATTTTCAGTGTTTTAACTAACTTTTTTTTGGTCCTTTACTGACGTGCATAAAACAGTAAAAAATTTGAGTTGTCTAATATTCAGGTTACCAGATGAGGTCAAATAAGGCAATGCTCTATCTTCTTATTTCAGCTCTCATACTGTAAACTAATGTTCTTTTCACCATCTATTAAGTGCCATGTTTTTCACATTTTTGTACTTTTCTTTTTTAGATTTTGCTGTTTAAAGTGTTGTGCTGAAGTGCTGTCTATTGTTTCTAAGCCAAATAAAACTGATATACATTAGAGAGAAAATACATGTGTTAATAAGCTTCATTCAGGCATGAGTTCCAGTCCTGTTGGTTACTGAGTCAAAGTTAATGAGTCAATGTTATATATAAAATAAGATGTGTTAAAGCAGAAACATGTGCAAACAAGGTTATGTATGCATTGGTTGATGAAAACAATTGGTTGATGAAAAAGAGGCTTGAGGAATCTTACCTTGTATTTCCCCTAGGAACTATGTTTCAATATTCACTAATTCAGCATTTGTGAAGACTTTATAAAACCTAACTCCTGAAAGTGAAGATTATCAACTGTATGTATTCCTCCTAAGCTGATGGGAAAAAAGTCTTCTTTTCTGTATGTTTCTTATCATTTCTTTTTGGCAAGTTAGTGATAGATAGCTTCTCTGAATCTTTAGTAAATCTGTGGAGTTATCTCTTCATTTTCTATTTTGTCTTCTCAGGTTAAAGTTGTTTTTTGATGATCACTTTGTGGAATTAAATATGAATTATCCAAAAAGATATCCCAATTTACATTATATAACCATGTAAGTAAGCTCAGTTGTGTCAGATGTTCTTAATATTTCAATGCCATCTAATTAGACACAACCTTTGGGCATGAGTCTAAAGCCGTAATAAAAGTCACTTAGCAGTATTTTTGACCATTTTAGTTTTCTTCTCCTCCCTCCATAGTATACAGTTGCCAGAATTTCACAGTTTTTGCCCTTGCCTTTCATGTTCCCCATACTCCAGATCTTCTATGTCAGTTTCTCCCATCTAACCATTTCCTTATCAATTGATCCTGTCCTTCCTAGAATCTCTACCTTAAAAAATAAGGAATAATAATACAGCTCTTTTTGGTCCAAGAGCTCCTCCTCTCTAATGAGATTCTCTTCCATTCAATCAAGAAGTTGCCTCAACATTTGTTATGGTTTATGAAATAAAACACGAATCAGCCAAATGCCTTGGGCAGCCGTTATATGTGATTAATCAGTGTTAGTGCCCTCATATATTAATTGTCAGAAAAAGGTGACAGCATTTCTAGGTAAGGGTAAATGTAAAGGATAAACATGACTGAATAAAAAATTCCAAGCCTGTTTAAAGATAAATTAACACATAGAAAAACCTCATATATGCTATGTAAACCAATCTAGTTATGCAGTAAGATTTTTATTTTGCTTAAGCTGCTATTAATTTAACAAAATGTAATTATAATCAGAAATTTTGGAGGTGCTTATAACAACCATTGGTGATATGAGAAACATGGGTCTTTAAGATTCTTGTTTAACATTTATTTTAACCAGCTATAGATAGCTGTGCTTTTCTGTGTTCTTGACAGGCTTAGAATAGGTTACTTGTTAATTGAATATCTCAAAATACCATGACATTTTAATTTGTAATTATTGGCTTCATGATTACTGCGTTTTCCTAACTTATGGCATTAACTTAGAAGATATTGAATATAAACCCCATGTTTCCTATTGCATTAACATCCTTAACACCAAACAGAACTTAGCAGTCATTTTGAGTGTATCCAATTTAGAACAGAATGTTTGATAAATGTTAAAATTTTATCTTGAATGCCATGAATTTTACAAAAAGTTCTTGTTTTAAGCCTTTCTGCCAACAGTGACTTCAGAAGGTACATAGTTTTAATTTATGTTCTTTTCTTACAAAAAGTTTTAGCAGCCTTTATTTAATGTTTTATTTGATGAACTACATATTCCAGTGTTCATTGGAATATGCCACAAAGTTGGCTATATCCTTTTTAACAACACACTCTCCTCTCTTAGTTTCCATGATGACATATTCTTGTTTTATTCCTGCCTCTTGCCCACTCCTTAGTCTACTTTGCTGGCTTCTCCTTGTCTATCTGCCCTCTAAAGTTGGATTTCATAGAGCATTTGTCTTGGTTCCTCTTCTGTCTATATACTCTTTTCCTAGATTGCTTCTTCCATTTCTGTAACTTTTATTACCGTCTATACAGAGATTACTCCCAAATCTAGATTTCCAGGCTGAACCTCTCCTCTGAACTAGCCTTAAAAATCCCACTGCCTATTTAACATGTCTATAACTGCCCTAACAATTCCATCTACTTTCAACACAGACACAAACATGAAGGCACACACACAGATAGACACACACACAGGACACACACCCGTTTTCCCTCTTTAATCAAATTTAGTAAATGATATCAACTTTAGCACATACTGCTCCAGCCAGAAGACAGAGATTAATTCTTCACTCCTCCATCTTTCTTACATTCCACACAGAATGTCACCAAGTCCAATGACTCTACCTCAAAAACATTTCTGAATGTGTTCATTTATCTCCATCTGAAAAAAAAAGCAGTCTAAGCCTAAAGCTTCTAGAGATATTAAGAAGCAATAAAAGGTCGTTTTTAAAAGTATGTGCTTTAGTTAGTCCTTATTTTTATATCCTAACTCTGCCACCTGTGACTTTTGGCAAGTTAATTTCCTTATCTATAAAATGAGAGTAGTTATACCTTCTTTGTGTACTTGTAGAAAGGATTAAGTGAGATTAATATACTTAGCAGTACTTAGCAGACCACAAGAAACACAGCTAATGTTCAGTTAAAGATCATAGTCATTATTTTATCAAGAGCAGCAGCTCCTGTAGTAGACTAATTGTAATAGTATCAATTGTTGCTCTTGTTGCCATAGTTTGTTTTGTCATAGCAATATATTGTCACAGCAAATATGAAATCTTTCCTAGCAAACATTTAGTTCACTGACTGATTATTTCATAAGTCTTCCTTTGTGCTGTTTCATAGTTTCTCCTGGTATGTTACAAGAAAAGTTGGAAGTGTTGTCAGTGTCATTTGTTAAAATGGGGGAAAAGAAAGGAAAGCAAAAAATCCAGGCTACTTTCAGGTTTTCCTGGAGCTCAGCTAATTCAGGATCATGGCATAGTGTGTGTGTGTGTGTGTGTGTGTGTGTGTGTGTGTGTGTGTGTGTGTAAATATATAACCTGTCTTCCTTTTAACAGAGAATATAGTGTATTTCTTCAACCAGGAAAATGGTCTCAAGTCATTTACTTAATTAAAAAAATTCCTTATTAAAATTATTTTTCTCCGTTGTCCAGAGAATTGGTGAGGTAAGCGCATAATGACATGGTTCCTCCATAAGGAAAGGAACCCATGTCTGTTTTGCTCACCACTCTATGCCCAATATATAGCATCATGCTTGGCAAATAGAAGGCACTCAGTAAATATCTGTTGAATGAATAAAATAATTTATGGCTCACTGTAACCTTATTTTCTCTTGCACTCCATAGAAACTGCTATTGTTATTTATATTGTTGGTATATATCTAATTTCTAAGTCTGATGAACATTTTTAAATGTCTTATTAGATAACACAACTTTATTTCACAAGGTTGATTGCATTTTTCTCTGAAGCTCACTACTTTATAGTACTCTTAAGCAACCATTTTATTGGCTCTCCTTGTACATATTTATACTTTCTCTATACATTTCATAGACTCTTCTCTCCAACCTTTAAATACTGGTGTTTCCAGGATTCTGTTACACACCTTTTTTTTTCTGCTTTTACACTATCTCCTTGGCTGAACTAATTAATGCTTTTTTATCTTCTTTTACCTGTATGATGATGACTCAGAAAACTGTCTAGCCCATATTTTTCTCACTTGAGCTTTATACTCCATTATTCAACCCTTGCTAGGTATCTCTTACAGGCACTTCAACATATTTAAAATTGACTTTCAAATAAAGAGCTCTTCCTTCTGTATCTTCAGTCTAGCTTGGAGGCACCATTTTCTACCCAGTTACTCAAATAGGATTTATCATATATTTCTTCTCCTTTATATTTCACATACATATACTCAGTCACTAGGTCCTGCTGATTTGATAACAAATATTTCTTGAATCTGTTCCTTTCTACTCCTGCTACCACAATCATAGCTCAGACTCTCACCATCTCTTTTCTGGACTATTATAACTTCCTTAACTTAGTCATTTTATTCAACATTACCTGTATTCTTATCTCTTTCAAGTCCATCTATACAGCTAGCAGAAATCTCTATCTAAAGCAGAAGTCTGATGATGCCACACCTCAGCTTAAAAACCCTTTAATAGTTCCCCATCATTTGCAGCATAAGATTCAAGCTCCTTAACATGGGCATATAAGGTACTTTATGATTAGGCGTTTTCCTCTCTTTTAGCCATATATTCTATAATTTCTCACTTCATACATTACTTTATAGCACCAATCTAGAGCTTTGTCTCCAAGTCCATTTGATGTTATTTATCACCTCTGTGACCTTGCTTTGTGCTTTCACTCAGTCTGGAATTCCATCTTCTCTTAAACTCCAGTAATTCTTATTCTTCATTTAAGACTTGGCTCAGATGTCATCCACAGGAACCTTGAACACCTCACTACTTCCTTGTATAATTAATTATATAATTCTTCATACTGACACATTGTAGTCATAATTTTTGGTTAGTGTTTCCCACTATATTGAACTTTCTGAAGATAGGGAGTCTATCTTTTAACACCTAGGTTTGATCATATAGTGCCTGGTACTTGGTAGGTATTTCAAACATTTTGATTTACATTATGTGTATTTTTACCTAGCATATACAACTTTGAGCAGTAATTCCCTAAGGGATCAAGAGCTCTGAGTTACTGCAGGTGATCCAGGTTTTTATTTGCAACAAGAACTGACTGTAGTTTCAATAAAATTCCCGAAACACAATTACTTAAGTGTTACTGAATTTATCAAAGTTGTTATTGTTATAGTTAGTCAGTAACACTGAATATGACAACAACTGTCATGGGCTTCTAGGAAAGTTTTTCATATTAAAAAAGGGTATTTCATACTTAAAAAGCTTGGGGACCATTACCTTGTACTGAGAGTTATGGAAAATAGAAACTGATTCCTTCTGTTAATATCATTTTTTCTTATAACACCAGTTACTGGCACTAGTGAATGGTAATTAAATATTATAGCTATGTTGTTTCAGCTAATGTTAAATGAGCTCTTATTTTATATTTTCTGTCAAACCTTTCAGTAGGTGTTAGTAAGGAAACACAGAGGTATGAAAGTTATATTGATTTGTACTTGTTTATGCACATAGTGATGATTTTTGCTTCAAGTATCTGATGATACCAGGCACAAGTGATTGTGGGGGCTTGGATTGTTCAAATAGTATCCTATTTAAATAAATGCTATTGAATTTTGTGCTAGACATCTTAATTAATAAGTTTTAAAGGAAAGTTTTTCATGGTCATGAACACTCTTCATTCTTTATAATGATCAAAAGGGAAGAGATGTTTTATAGCAAATATAAATATTCTCAAATAGAAATTATAAACTAAAAATCCAAATTTAAGGAGAATCATAGTAAGAATTGTACTTAGATTTCATCTTCATCCCGAAGAAACATTCCATTCTGAATGTCTGAAATGAAAAGATTTTGAAAATACATCAGCTAAAGCTCAAGATGGAAATATGATAGACCCCTAACATTTGAAATAATGAGTTATCTAGCATTTAGAAGGAAACTTCATATGCCAATTGATAAATTCCAAAGAAAGTGATTTCAGAATACTGTTTATCCTTGGCACCCAGCCTTATGGTTGCCCAATTTCTCTGTACATGTTTATTGATTGTAAGAAGCAAATAAAAGCACTGAAAAATCATTTATTCCAACTCTGATATACCACAACTAAACCTCAAGTTGATGATGAAATTATTACATACTTTTTTTTACTCATTTAAAATACTTTCCTGGTTATAAAATATATGTTAGTTTTAGAAAATTTCAAAATTGCCCAAAAAGTTTTAAAAAACTGATATGTTACCAAAAGGTGACCCAAGTTATTTTATATTTTTTACCTATATATGTATTATATATGTCATATTTTTCATAAATTGGATCATATTATATAAAATTTTGTAACCAATTTTGATATCCTGAACATTTTCTAATACTATTAATTATCCTTTTAAAATAATTTTAAATGCTTAATAGTCTGTCATCCATAATGTACCTAGCGTTTCCTTAATTGGATATTTAAGTTTCATTAATTATCTTTGTGCATAAATCTTTGTGTACAGCTGGTTTTTAAATTGCTACTTCAAGCAAAAATGCTTTCTCATTGTTATTTTCCTTTTATTGGTATGTTTGAGGAATTGGATGTTGATAATAAAACATAAGATGTGCCTATGCCTTAGGACCTGAGGGTCTATTGAAAGAGACAGACACGAAAGCAAATAATATGATAATGAGATATGAAGTGTTAATAATATGAAGTAACAAATATTATGCAGAAAGTGCTATGAAAACAAAAATCAACTATAACGATATATGAACTATATAATTCTGTGCTTTCATTTTCTCATGTAAAATTTTACTAAACTTATTTATTAAGTATATGTGCCAATGATAAGAATAATAATATCCTGAATATTTGAGAGTGCTTTCATAAGAATCATTACAAATTATAGTGTATACAGTTTTCATTTGGGTGGATTTTTTCTCATTTCCTAAACCAGGTATTCTCAAAATATACTCCCTGGACCAGTAGAATCAATGTCACTTGGAAAGTTAGAAATACACATTCTGTGGCCCCACTCCAATCTTCCCAATCAGAAATTCTAGATGATTCTGATTCAGGCTAAAGTTTAAGAACCACTGTTCTAAATGAAACAATTTCTGTCATCAATACCCTCTTTCTCCTTGTCACCCAAACTTGAAATCCTGTAGTCACTGAATCATGGAATCATTTTGATTTTGGAACAAACTCAAGAGAATATTCTCATTATAATAGATAAGGAAACTGAGGCACAGAAGGTTAAATAATTTAACAAAAGCCAAATATCTAGTCCTCTTGGTTAATCCTTCTCTCCTGATTTCTCATACATATTCATCACCAACTGCAACTGGCTCTGAAGTTAAAATGTTTTGCATCTCCTCATTCTTTTGTTTTCCGTTATTGTCATCATGCTCCTTCACTTTCCCTTATTGCTTTATTCCATATAATTCACTTTTGTATTATTCTAGATTAATCTTCACAAAAGACATCATTTTTATCATGTCACTTTCATGCTCAGAAGCTTTAGTGTCTATGGCCTGACAACTGTATTTTAAACATATCCCCTGTAATTCTTCTACTTTACATAAACCAGTCTGGTTTACTTATGCCTCCCATGTGCATGCCTTGTGTATTCCATTTCTTTCCCTTTTGTTACTGTTGTCTTTAACATTCTGTTTCCACTTCTATTTTAATAATTTTCCCTTCCTGGAATATTCACCCCCTCTGCATTACCTATTCATCAGAATTTTACCAGACTTTCAAAATAAAACTTAATGTATATACCTAGAAGGCTTTTCTCACCATAACTCTCCCTTTCCTAAACCCTTGTACACATTTTCTGTGCAGTTCATTGGGTACTTAATTATATGTACTGCTTGCGTTGTGAGATGACTTTTTGGGTGTATGTATCTTACTTTCCTAACTAAGTTGTCACGTTTTGTAGGCAAGGATAATGGCTTATGTTTTCTTGTGTTCTCTAATGTAATAGGTGCTCAATAAAGTGGTGATTTGTAGTATTTCAGAAATAACTTGGTAACTCTAACTTTTGCTGCAGTGAACAATTCCTAACTGTGCACTAGTTTATACTTTGCAGAGTTTGTACATGTACATTTTCAGCCAATTTAGTTAAAGTGAACTTTTCACCCATTTGCTTTGTGGTTATATTTGTTTTCTACCTCCTCTGTGTGCTCATTTCTGGAAGACAAGAAAACTCTCTGAAAAAATATTTGTATTATGATGGTAGTATAACTCATGCTAATTTGTAGTGAAACCTTATGTGGTAATTCAAGCAGTTATTTATGAAAAAAAAAACAGCAGAGGCCTTTAATGACAAATACTGTTAAAATGTGAATTTCTAGCCTACAGAGTTCTAAAAAGACATAGCCCTGTTTGTAGAGTACTGGTATTATTATTATTATCTTTTTTTTGAGAGGGCATCTCTCATATTTATTGATCAACAATAAAATTCTGTATAGGGGACTCAATGCTCAATGCACAATCATTAATCCACCCCAAGCCTAATTCTTGTCAGTCACCAATCTTCTGAAGCATAACGAACAAGTTCTTACATGGTGAACAAATTCTTACATAGTGACTAAGTTCTTACATGGTGAACAGTACAAGGGCAGTCATCACAGAAACTTTCGGTTTTGATCACCCATTATGATCTATAAACAATCAGGTCAAATATGAATATTCATTTGATTTTTATACTTGATTTATATGTGAATCCCACATTTCTCCCTTATTATTATTATTATTGTTATTTTTAATAAAATGCTGAAGTGGTAGGTAGATGCAAGATAAAGGTAGAAAACATAGTTTAGTGTTGTAAGAGAGCAAATGTAGATGATCACGTGTGTGCCTGTAGACTAAGTGTTAATCCAAGCGAGACAGGGTCAATAAAACATCCACGGATGCAGAAGATTTATCTCAAAACAGGGGGGGTTAGGTTCTAAGCTTACCTCTGTTGATCCCCAATTTCTCACCTGATGGCCCCCCTGCGACTGTGCCTGTCTTAGGTTGTTCCTCCCTTGAGGACTCTTACCCGTCTCTGGCTAACCAGTCATCTTCCGGGGCCATACAGGGAAATGTAAAGTTGGTAAGTGAGAGAGAAGCCTTATTGTTTGAAATGGTTAGCTTTTTATTTCTTTGCATATTTATGCCCTGTAGCTTCTATGCCCAGCATTTGTCTTGAGGTATCTTTACCACTTGGAAGAATTATGATACTCGGTAAATTTGATATGAGGCAAGAATTCTATTTAAGGGTTGTAATTAGGAAGGAAGAAGAAAAGCTATAGAAGTAGCAGATGGAAGAAATCATGGGAAGATTGATTATTTCTTTGACATATCTTCTTGTAGAGTAACTTCAGCATGTATAGGTTTTAAGCTACTCCTTAAATTGCGCACACACATTAACATAATAGGAGTATAGTTACATAACCAAAGCATACCTGTAATTACCAGCCATCTCCAGTGAAACCAAGAAAACCAGTTAGGCACCTTAGGCATTTGTGAAAACTTATCTATGATATGGTGGATATTGTCCAACGGAACTTGAACAGTCTGAGAGAAATCAGACAAATTAAAACAACCCATCCTGGGAACTGTTCACATCCCATATATACTTTTAACAGTAGATAGTCTGTAGTTGTAAGATTTTGGAGTGCTGCAACTTGCACTTCTCCTAATTCTTGGTTGAGTTCCAACAATATAGATCCAGACAAATTTGTTGTTTTACTGTATGCACAGGCCAGCTTAGATATCTCCTTCTTCATTCCCATGGCAAGTCCAGGAACCGGTGGGATGAATGCAGCTACAACTGCAACAGCGCCAGGATCTTTGTTGAGTATTTTGATGATCATCTTCTGGTATGACTCTTCCAGAGAGTGCTGATGTTGGAAGTTCTTCTTCATATCGTATCTTAGTTCATTTTCTGGGTAGCCAAATTAGGCTTTCATCCTCTGTATAAACACAAACAGACCCTTTGCCCACACTTTGATATGCCCTTTATACCATTGTGTAGAACTCACTGGAGGTCACCACACAGGAACTGCTTTTTTTAAATTTTTTAACAGAAAGGAATATTATCAGAAAAATGTACCTCCATAGCCAGCATCTAACACCCTTAAGTGATAAAAATTAAGGATATTTAAAGCATGCATTAATCGTTGATTTACAGTTAGCTTTATCCTATCAGGGAGTAATCCCCCTATTCTTTCGTTCTTTCTTTTGTTTGTTATCATTAATCTACCCTCACATGAAGAATATTATGTTTACTAGGCTCTCCCCTACACCAGGTCCCCCCTATAAACCCTTTACAGTCACTATCCATCAGCATAGCAAAATGTTGTAGAATCACTACTTGTCTTCTCTGTGTTGTACAGCCCTCCCTTTTCTCCCACCCCCCCATTATGCATGCTAATCTTAATAACCCCCTTCTTTTCACCCCCCTTATCCCTCCCTACCCACCCATCCTCCCCAGTCCCTTTCCCTTTGGTACCTGTTAGTCCGTTCTTGGGTTCTGACATTCCGCTGCTGTTTTGTTCCTTCAGTTTTTCCTTTGTTCTTATGCTCCACAGATGAGTGAAATCATTTGGTATTTCTCTTTCTCTGCTTGGCTCATTTCACTGAGCATAATACCCTCCAGCTCCATCCATGTTACTGCAAATGGTAGGATTTTCCAGATTCTTATGGCTGATTAGTATTCCATTGTGTATATGTACCACATCTTCTTTATCCATTCATCTACTGGTGGAAATTTAGGTTGCTTCCATATCTTGGCAATTGTAAATAGTGCAGCAAAAAACATAGGGGTGCATCTGTCTTTTTCAAACTGGAGTGCTGCATTCTTAGGGTAAATTCCTAGGAGTGCAATTCCTGGGTCAAATGGTAAGTCTATTTTGAGCATTTTGAGGAACCTCCATACTGCTTTCCACAATGGTTGAACTAATTTACATTCCCAACAGCAGTGTAGGAGGGTTCCCCTTTCTCCACAACCTCGCCAACATTTGTTGTTGTTTGTCTTTTGGATGGCAGCCATCCTTACTGGTGTGACGTGATACCTCATTGTAGTTTTAATTTGCATTTCTCTGATAATTAGCGATGTGGAGCATCTTTTCATGTGTCTGTTGGCCATCTGTATTTCTGTTTTGGAGAACTGTCTGCTCAGTTCCTCTGCCCATTTTTTAATTGGATTATTTGTTTTTTGTTTGTTGAGGCGTGTGAGCTCTTTATAGATTTTGGACGTCAAGCCTTTATCAGATCTGTCATTTACAAATATATTCTCCCATACTGTAGGGTTCCTTTTTGTCCTATTGATGGTGTCTTTTGCTGTACAGAAGCTTTTCAGCTTAATATAGTCCCACTTGTTCATTTTTGCTGTTGTTTTCCTTGCCTGGGGAGATATGTTCAAGAAGATGTCACTCATGTTTATGTCTAAGAGGTTTTGCCTATGTTTTTTTCCAAGACTTTAATGGTTTCATGACTTACATTCAGGTCTTTTATCCATTTTGAATTTGCTTTTGTATATGGAGATATACAATGGTCCAGTTTCATTCTCCTACATGTAGCTGTCCAGTTTTGCCAGCACCATCTGTTGAAGAGACTGTCATTTCGCCATTGTATGTCCATGGCTCCTTTATCTAATATTAATTGAACATATATGTTTGGGAAAATGTCTGGAGTCTCTAATCTGTTCCACTGGTCTGTGGCTCTGTTCTTGTGCCAATACCAAATTGTCTTGATTACTATGGCTTTATAGTAGAGCTTGAAGTTGGGGAGTGAGATCCCCCCTACTTTATTCTTCTTTCTCAGGATTGCTTTGGCTATTCAGGGTCTTTGGTGTTTCCATATGAATTTCTGAATTATTTGTTCCAGTTCATTGAAGAATGTTGCTGGTAGTTTCATAGGGATTGCATCAAATCTGTATATTGCTTTGGGCAGGATGGCCATTTTGATGATATTAATTCTTCCTAGCCACGAGCATGGGATGAGTTTCCATTTGTTAGTGTCCCCTTTAATTTCTCTTAAGAGTGACTTGTAGTTTTCAGAGTATAAGTCTTTCACTTCTTTGGTTAGGTTTATTCCTAGGTATTTTATTATTTTTGATGCAATTGTGAATGGAATGGTTTTCCTGATTTCTCTTTCTATTGGTTCATTGTTAGTGTACAGGAAAGCCACAGATTTCTGCGTGTTGATTTTATATCCTGCAACTTTGCTGTATTCCGATATCAGTTCTAGTAGTTTTGATGTGGAGTCTTTAGGGATTTTTATGTACAATGTCATGTCATCTGCAAATAGTGACAGTTTAACTTCTTCTTTACCAATCTGGATTCCTTGTATTTCTATGTTTTTTCTTATTGCCTTGGCTAGGACCTCCAGTACTATGTTAAATAACAGTGGGGAGTGTGGGCATCCCTGCCTAGTTCCCAATCTCAGAGGAAAAGCTTTCAGCTTCTCACTGTTCAGTATAATGTTGGCTGTGGGTTTATGATATATGGCCTTTATTATGTTGAGGTACTTGCCGTCTATTCCCATTTTGCTGAGAGCTTTTATCATGAATGGATGTTAAATTTTGTCAAAAGCTTTTTCAGCATCTATGGTGATGATCATGTGGTTTTTGTCTTTCTTTTTGTTGATGAGGTGGATGATGTTGATGGATTTTCGAATGTTGTACCATCCTTGCATCCCTAGGATGAATCCCACTTTGTCATGGTGTACGATCCTTTTGATGCATTTTTGAATTCAGTTTGCTAATATTTTGTTGAGTATTTTTGCATCTACATTCATCAGGGATATTGGTCTGTAGTTTTCTTTTTTGGTGGGGTCTTTGCCTTGTTTTGGTATTAGGGTGATGTTGACTTCATAGAATGAGTTTGGGAGTATTCCCTCCTCTTCTATTTTTTGGAAAACTGTAAGGGGAATGGGTATTATGTCTTTCCTGTATGTCTGATAAAATTCTGAGGTAAATCCATCTGGCTTGGGGGTTTTGTTCTTTGGTAGTTTTTTGATTACCGCTTCAATTTCGTTGCTGGTAATTGGTCTGTTTAGATTTTCTGTTTCTTTCTGGGTCAGTCTTGGAAGGTTGTATTTTTCTAGGAAGTTGTCCATTTCTCCTAGGTTTCCCAGCTTGTTAGCATATAGGTTTTCATAATACTCTCTAATAATTCTTTGTATTTCTGTGGGGTCCGTCGTGATGTTTCCTTTCTCGTTTCTGATTCTGTTGATTTGTGTTGACTCTCTTTTCCTCTTAAGAAGTCTGGTTAGACGCTTTTCTATTTTGTTTATTTTCTCGAAGAAACAGCACTTGGTTTCATTGATTTTTGCTTGTGTTTTATTCTTCTCAATTTTATTTATTTCTTCTCTGATCTTTATTATGTCCCTCCTTCTGCTGACCTTAGGCCTCATTTGTTTTTCTTTTTCCAGTTTCGGTAATTGTGGCATTAGACCATTCATTTGGGATTGTTCTTCCTTTTTTAAATATGCCTGGATTGTTATATACTTTCCTCTTAAGACTGCTTTTGCTGTATCCCACAGTACTTAGGGCTTTGTGTTGTTGTTGTCATTTGTTTCCATATATTGCTGGATCTCCATTTTGATTTGGTCATTGATCCATTGATTATTAAGGATTATGTTGTTAAGCCTCCATGTGTTTGTGAGCCTTTTTGATTTCTCTGTACTGTTTATTTCTAGTTTTATGCCTTTGTGGTCTGAAAAGTTGGTTGGTATGATTTCAATCTTCTGGAATTTACTGAGGCTCTTTTTGTGGCCTAGTATATGATCTATTCTTGAAAATGGTCCATGTGCACTTGAGAAGAATATGTATTCTTTTGCTTTTGCATGTAGAGTTCCGTAGATGTCTGTTAGGTCCATCTGTTCTACTGTGTTTTTCAGTGCCCCTGTCTACTTACTTATCTTCTGTCTGGTCGGTCTGTCCTTCAGAGTGAGTGGAGTGTTGAAGTCTCCAAGAATGAATGCATTGCATTCTATTTCCCCTTTTAATTCTGTTAGTATTTGTTTCACATATGTTGGTGCTCCTGTCTTGGGTTCATATATGTTTATAATGGTAATATCCTCTTGTTGGACTGAGCCGTTTATCATTATGCAATGTCCTTCTTTATCTATTGTTACTTTACTTTTTTTTTGAAGTCTGTTTTGTCTGATACTAGTATTGCAACACCTGCTTTTTTCTCTCTGTTGTTTGCATGAAATATCTTTTTCCATCCCTTGACTTTAAGTCTGTGCATGTCTTTGGGTTTGAGGTGAGTCTCTTGTAAGCAGCATGTGGATGGATCTTGCTTTTTTACCCATTCTATTACTCTGTGTCTTTTGATTGGTGCATTCAGTCCATTTACATTTAGGGTGATTATTGAAAGGTATGTACTTATTGCCATTGCAGGCTTTAAGTTTGTGGTTACCAAAGGTTCAGGGTTAGCTTCTTTACTATCTTACTGTCTAACTTAACTCGCTTGTTGAGCTATTATAAACACGGTCTGATGATTCTTTATTTCTCTTCCTTCTTATTCCTCCTCCTCCCTTCTTCATATGTTGGGTGTTTGTTTCTGTGCTCTCATTAGGAGTGCTCCCATCTAGAGCAGTCCCTGTAAGATGCCCTGTAGAGGTGGTTTGTGCGAGGCAAATTCCCTCAACTTTTGCTTGTCTGGGAATTATTTAATCCCTCCTTCGTGTTTAAATGAGAATCGTGCTGGATACAGTAGTCTTGGTTCAAAGCCCTTCTGTTTCATTGCATTAAGTATATCATGCCATTCTCTTCTGGCCTGTAGGGTTTCTGTTGAGAAGTCTGATGATAGCCTGATGGGTTTTCCTTTGTAGGTGACCTTTTTTTTTCTCTCTGCCTGCCTTTAATACTTTGTCCTTGTCTTTGATCTTTGCCATTTTAATTATTATGTGTCTTGGTGTTGCCCTCCTTTGATCCCTTGTCATGGGAGTTCTGTGTACCTCTGTGGTCTGAGAGGCCATTCCGTCCCCTAGTTTGGGGAAGTTTTTGGCAATTATTTCTTCAAAGACACTTTCTATTTTTTCTCTCTCTTCTTCTTCTGGTACCCCTATAATGTGGATATTGTTCCTTTTCGATTGGTCTCTCTGCTTTCTTAGAATTATTTCATTCCTGGAGATCCTTTCATCTCTCTCTGCATGAGCTTCTCTGCATTCCTGTTCTCTGTTTTCTAGTCCATTAATGATCTCTTGCATCTCGTCCATTCTGTTTTGAAGTCCTTCCAGAGCTTGTTTTATTTCTGTATTCTCCTTCCTTAGTTCTTGCATATTTCTCTGCAAGTCCATCAGCATGGTTATGACTTTTGTTTTGAATTCTTTTTCAGGAAGATTGGTTAAATCTATCTCCCCAGATTCCCTCTCAGAGGAAGATGTAGCAGATGCCGGAGCTGTCTGGGTTAGTCTTGTCTGGATCAAATTTTTTTGCCTTTTCATGTTGATAGGTGCTATTGACTGTCAGCTGGGAGAGCCAAACTTTCCACTTGCTACTGGCCTTTCTTTACTGGGACAACTGCGACCCCTAGTGGCTTGTGTTGGGCAGTTGCATGTAGACTGGGTCTTTGTGTCTTGCCCGGCCGGTATGGTGGAAGCTCCCTTTCTGAGGGCATGGCCAGGCTCAGGCTGCTTCTCTGCTATGGCCGTGTCCCAGAGGGGTAATGGACGGGGGGCTGTTTGGCTGTTTACCTCTGTGAGGGGTCTCAGAGCTGTTGCCCAGGGGGTTAGTGTGCCCGGGTTTCCCTGGAGTTTCCAGCTGCTGTACTGTGAGCTGTGTTGTTTCCGTCCAGCTGTTGTGTCCCTGTCCCTTTAACACTTTCAAAAAGCCCTGGCTTTATTTTATCACAGGGGCATCAGCTTCGGGACCCACTCAGAAGTCTTGCTGCCCTGTTTCCCTAGTTTCCAGCCCTCCATGCATGCACTGTCTCTGCGCTCTGGTGTGGATGGCTAGGGCTGGGTGTTTAGCAGTTCTGCGCTCCCTCTCCCTCCCCGCTCCAACTCCTCTCCTCCCGCCAGGAGCTGGGGTGAGGGGCGCTCAGGTCCCGCCGGGCTGGGGCTTGTATCTTACCCCTTTCACCAGGCGCTGGGCTCTTGCACATGTGGATGTAGTCTGGCTGTTGAACTGTGTCTTCTGGTCTCTCTTTTAGGATTAGTTGCATTTGTTGTATTTTCAAAAATATATATGTTTTTGGGAGGAGATTCCCTCTCTCCTACTCATGCCGCCATCTTGGCTCCACCCTCCTTAAGTACTGGTATTATTTTTATCCTTTTAGGAATTTAACATTGTGCCTATTGATGTTGTGGTGAAATGGAATACTTGATTGTAATAAAGAGGGCAATAAATATTATGTGCCATATGTTGTTTACACCTTATTCAATTGAAATAGATTTTTATATCTCTAGGTAGTAAATGGAATAACAACAGTTTTCTGAAATCTTCACACTGTTGAAGTAGGTAATAAATTTCAATGTTGATTTTTTGGGTGGTATATGATAGATTCCTAGGACAGGTTAGTATTTTGCTACTTGTAATGATTAAAGTTTATGGCCAAATTGACTATTCTATTAGATTTATTTTTCTTCTGTTGAAGGAACAAAAGGCAAAAAATCTACTCATTGTAATATACATCCTATTTTTTCCTTTTTTAAAAATTCTCCATTCATAAAATCAATAAAGTTCTGAAAAGCTTCTTCTTATATTTTATAGTTTTGCAGTTTTTCTCTATGATAATTAGAAAATAGTCTATGGAACAAAAATATGCTAGGAATCGGTAGAGTCAGGGAGTTATTTCTTGTATTTAAGCACTGATGACTACAATTTATCTATTTGTTCAATGGGTCACTTTGTGTATTTTAGTAACTTTTCATCCTCCTCTTCCAATTACTCCTGTCTCATCTTTCTTTGAGCCCAACATTCTTTTCAGACTTAGTAGAACATGAATTAGGTATATGTGTCTTTAAAAACCTATTTTGAAGTTGGTTATTATAGTTGTAGTCAGGTCTCAATTTTCATGTGTTGATTATTTTATGGAAAAACTCCTGTCTAGATTTTAGTTTTCTCCTTCTGTCATTATGTTATCATGTAGGTTTTCCTTGCTAGTTATTAGCCAATGTATGTCTATTTAAAGATATAATTTAATCTTATTCTTTCTCTTTATTAGACAGTTAAAAAGGTCAATTTGCTATAAAAATATGTCATGCATTTAAAAGTTAAACGTAATATTGAGATAATCCGTTGTTTTTAATTATTTGTGTCTTTTCACTCCCATTCTAGCACACTTACTCAATAGTGAAGTTAACTTCCTGTATCATGACACAGAGTCAATTAAAATGGGAAATTCATGACATGTTAAGAATAATGAGCAACTGAGTCAGGGGAGAAGACACCATCAGTAGGGCTGAAAACCATCATAAGTGCTGCTGGGGCCACTCTGCTTATTTCCCTAATTTTCCCAAGGACTTTGCAAAGATTATCTTAGACCTTCAAAGATACTGAATAAATTATCCCTTTCTTGTTCAGCACAACTAAGAAATCCTTTCTTGTCAATAATTCAGTTTGTTTCACTGTCTAATTTAGTAGAGATCCTGACTTTCTCATCTGTCTTATCATCCATGTCTCTAAATAGTGTAAAACATTTTCCTCTTCAACTGCTTTATCTCCAAGCACAAATATTTACATTTATGTCAAATTAATTCAGAAAATTAGTTGCAATACCTTCATTATAAAGTTTATTGAATAATCCATTCCAGTTGTTTGGCCTTAAACAAGTCATTTGTGTACTTCATTTTCCCTGATGTAAATGGAAAGTATTGCCTGTTTTTGTACACACAGACATGCCTGATTACATACACACACACATACACGTACACAAAGCTAACACTTAGGGACTGTCCTAAGGATTTAATATATAACTCATATAATCCTCAAAATAATCTATGAAGTGTAGACACTATTCTCCCCCTTTTTACAGATACTGAAACTTACTTAAAGGGATGCAAAATATCTTATGTTAAGGATGTAAGTTAAGGATGTAACTTACCTTAAGGCCAGGCAGCTAATAAGTGCTAGAACCTGGAAGTAAATTCAGTTAGATTCCGCCGCCTCGCACACACTTTTACTGCAATATTATACTAACACTTTGAAGTTTGTGAGCTCTATATTTTAACTTTCCACTTAGTATGTATTTCTCCCTCCTTCCCTTTTCCCTCTTCTTTTCTCCTTTCCTATTTCCTTATTCTCTCCATTTCCCTCTCCTCTACAGGCTTTGCTTTTTTTTTTATCTTGTGTCTGTAATGTCATCTCTTTCTTCTTCTTTGATTTGAGTGTCATGCTCCATGCAGCACTCATTCAAATTCCTATTTTCTAGGAAATATTCCCTGATGAACACCACTTTATTTTAAATACTCCTTCATGAATATTTATATACTGTTTTAGTAGTTTATTACCTGGTTATTTTTGTTATTGATGCTTTTAAATTGGATTTACATCATCACTGGATGTGTTTTTGTCTCATTTGCAATTCATGTACTTTGCTTTCACAAATGTGAAAAAATTAGTTAAATTATAGTTTAAGTTCATAGGGGAGCTCACTAAAGAAACACAGTGGGGAAATATTTTATAATTGCTCAGTAATTCATCTATTTTGTAAATATTTTGTTTGCTTAAGGAAGAACCAAACTATATTCATTTGTACCATATTGTGTGCAGCTATAGAAACAGTATTCGGCTTTTATCTATAGAATTTTTTTTTCTACAATGTAGGTTGTACATTTAGTTGGATTTCATATGTTTCATATCTATTTTGAAGGCAAGGAATGGTCTATTTTTACTCACAAACTATCAAGTCTAGAAAATGAGATGAGCACATAGAGCATTGGTTCTCACTTCTGGCTGCATGCTAAAATTACCTGGGAATCTTTAGATTTCTAGTGACCAGGCCAATTCCATCAGAATTTTTTCTCTGGAACCCAAGTATCAGTATAAATTAAATCTCCACAGGTACTAGTTGCATCAGGTGCTCAATGAAAGCTGCAAACAAAGATAACTTGAGTGGAAAGAATAGATGATTATAATAAAGAGTATTGGAACTTGTGTTCCCAGGTACCTAGGTTAAATCCCTTGTTTCTCATTAACTGTTAGTCAGGATACTTTTCTGAGCCTTGGTTTATGCATTTAAAATGGGAAGGTAATCTATCTCATGGGGTTTCTATGAGATAAATGAAACAACATGTATAAAGCACGTAGAATGGTGTCTACAAGTAATAGTTACTCAATACTAGGTTCTTCTTCATGCATAGATATTTACTTCCTGTTAAAAATGAGGTTGGTGCTGTTACAATGCTGCCATCAGTATCATCATTCTGGTATGTTACAAAACACAAGGTGGGAGTAATCAAAGGAAAATGCCCCCTTAGGTCATGGTTTATTCATAGTTGGCTGAATATCATTGAATTACCATGCTGTATTATTTGGTTGATAAAGGATTTTATTTGACGTATTTGACAATATATATTTTACACACAGTCTACATCTATTGCTGTTTTAAAAGTAGAAAATGCTGGATTAAATCCAAGGTGAATCTCTTTTCTTCTTAGTTTATAAAAGTAGCTCCTGGTGTTTATGTTTTCAGTATTTTGTTTAGCCATATCTTATTATCTTATTTTCATTGTAGGCTATAGAAATTGTAGAGCCCTGAAAAGGAAAAAAAAATGGAAAAAAACCCACACGTAATAATTGTTCTGTGATAACTTAAATTATTTCCCTAAAGATATTGCGATAACTGCAAACATTTCTTTTAAAAAAAAATCCAGGCTGTTTCTTTGAGAGGAGAACCCTTCAAGCCAGTTAACTGTCCTGTACTTACTGTGTTTATAAAGTGGCATCTACTATGTTCTTGTCTTATACAACTGACTCATAAGCTCCTTATGTCACAGCAAGGGCCAGCATGGGAGCCACAAAAGTTAGTGTGCAATACAATGACACAGCTGTCAGATACATTGATCTCTCTTTCTTCCCTGATCAAATCAGCTAAAGCCAAATTTTTCAATTCAGCAGGAGATATTTTCTAACAAATGGATCTTACCTGTTTCCTTTCCCTTCTCTGATAGTGACATGGCAATAGCCACACATCATGTAAGCAAATGAGGAAAATACATAGTTTGGTCACAACCAAATTTATTGTAATTGGAAATTTGGAAACCTGAGGGCTGGCTGACTATATTTAAATTTTATGCAGTAAATCCAATATAGTTACAATGTTGAGCAGTGAGATGTTTAAGTTAATGAAATACTGTGACTAACTTTAAGTTGCCACAGATAATCATTTATGGCTTATAATTTCTCAGATAAATCAGTTATAATAAATTATATTTAGTACCATAACTGTTTTAAACATAATCTTTTATAATTCAGGACACATTTTAGAATTTTAGGATCTCAGGATCATCATTAAAAATGTTAAATACTATATATGATACCATAAATACATAAACTATATACTATTCAGTTGAAGTTATGCTAACCCTATGATAGATGGTTAGCTTTTCTCAGTGATGTCAAATTTCCTTTCTGTCATTAGCCTTCCATGAAAAAAAATGTACAAAATACAATAATTACAGTTGCTGTTGAAGATTGCAATGAATGGGTCTATACAGAATTTATTATCTTTTCCTAAATGCCTTCTATTATTCATCTTATTTTACTCACAACATTACATTACCCTTTCGTTGGGGGATTTTTTTCCTTATTCTATAAATTTCTGTCTTCTTTGTTCCTATTTTTGGTCCCCCTTTTTAAAAATGACATCATGCATGTGCCAGTTGGCCATCTCTATTTCTTCTTTGGAAAAATGTCTGTTTGGGTCCTCAACCCATTTTTTAATGGAGCTATTTGTTTTTGGTGCTGAAGTGTATAAGTTCTTTATATAATTTGGATGTTAACTCCTTATTGGATAAATCATTTATGAATATATTTTCCCATACTACAGGTTGCCTTTTGGTTTTGTTGATGATGCTCTTTGCTGTACAAAAGCTTTTAAATTTGAAGTAGTTCCACATGTTTGATTTGCTTTTCCCTTGCCTGGGGAGATGTGTCCAGAAAAGAATTGCTCACGCTTATGTTCAAGAGATGTTTGTGTAAGTTTTCTTCTAAGAGTTTTATGGCTTCATGTCTTATATTTAAGTCTTTAGTCCATTTTGAGTTTACATTGTGCATGGTGTCAGATAGTAATCCAGTTTCATTTTCTTGCATGTAGCTGTACAGTTTTCCCAACACCATTTATTTAAGAAACTGTCTTTCCCCATTGTATATTGATGGCTCCTTTATATTGATTGACCAAATATTCATGAGCTTATTTCTGGTCTCTCTATTCTGTTCCTTTGATCTATGGGTCTGTTCTTGTGCCCGTACCATATTGTTATGATTACTGTAGCTTTGTAGGATAGCTTGAAGTCAGGGGGCATGATACCCAGCTGTGTTCTTCTTTTTCGAGATTGCTTTGGCTATTCTGGGCATTTTGTGGTTCCATATAAATTTTAGGACTGTTTGCTCTAGTTCATTGAAAAATGCCATTGGAATTTTGATAGGGAATGCATTGAAGCTGTAAATTGTTTTGGGCAGGGTGGCCATTTTGACAATATTGAGTCTTCCAATCCATGATCATAGGATAGATTTCCATTTATTTGTGTCTTCTTCAATTTCTTTCATCAGAGTCTTACAGTTTTCAGAGTATGGGTCTTTTACCTCCTTGGTTAGTTTTATTCCTGGGTATATTCTTCTTTTTGATGCAATGGAATTATTTGATGTAAATGGAATTGTTTTCTTGATTTCTCTTTCTGCTTGTTGTTAGTATATAGGAATGCAACAGATTTTTGTATACTGATTTTGTATCCTGCAACTTTGATGAATCCTGTTATTCATTCTAATAGATTTTTGGTGGAGTCTTTAGTGTTTTCTATGTATAGTGTCATGTCATCTATAGATAGTGACACTTTTACTTCTTCCTGACCAATCTGGATGTTTTTATTTATTTTTCTTCTCTGATTGCCATGGCTAAGACTTCCAGTACTATGTTGAATAAAAGTGTAAAGAGTGGGCGTACTTGTCTTTTTCCTGATATCAGAGAAGTTTTCAGCTTTTCACCATTGAGTATGATGTTAGCTGTGGCTTTGTCATATGTGGCCTTTATTTTGTTGAGGTATGTTCCCTCTCTACCCGTTTTGTTGAGAGTGTTTATCATGAATGGATGTTGAATTTTGTCAAATGCTATTTCAGCATCTATTGAGATGATCATATGGTTTTTATCCTTCCTTTTGTTAATGCGGTATATCACATTGATTAATTTCTGAATATTCTACCATGTTTACTTTGTCATAATGGATGATCCTTTTGATGTATTTTTTAATTCAGTTTGCTAATATGTTGTTGAGGATTTTTGCATCTATTGAGTGTCATTCATGAAACTCTAGGAGCATATGGATATCACTTCATAGAAAATAAAATAACTTTTTATTCTACATCATATTAAAAGATATTCCGAGCTTATATTAAAATAAAGTGATAATGTCATTTCATTTTGGTGCTCCTCAGTAGCCTTCCATCCTCTTTATGTGCTATAAATAATTCATCTATTAATTACACAATTAGCAAACAACCAATTTCTTTATACTGAACTCCATTTGTGTTAGCTTACTTGATAAGTTCATATTGCAACCTAAGCAGTCAAGAGGGGCTCTTTGTTATACTTTTGGTACTCTTTAATATAATCTTGTAGTGTTTAGTGTCACTTGGTTTATTTATAGATGTAGGTTTTCTAAAATTTAGATTAATATTTTATTTTTATCAAAATATATTAAGAGATAAAATCAAACAGGAATTAAATAAACTTACTTTATATATCTTACACTAAATATTTCATAACCTTTCTTTTTATACTTGAACCCTCTCAATTATGGTTCAAGCTCATTAATCCAGCTCTAAGTAAAAACTTCTTTCTAAATTACTATGCATCCTTATTTTTTAATATATTCTTCCAAGATTGATAAAAATTTTAGCAATTTCAGTTCCACAAATTCTGACCATCTTCCTTTCTCAAAATCTTCCTTGGATATCTACCTTGGCGTTCCATAGAAATGATATGGGCATCAACTCTGCTATGGTAGTAAAAATATCATGTTGAAAAAATGAACCCTGAGTGTATAGATATAATATACACACATTATAAAAAGATCAGAGTTCTGTACTAAACATCCTTGAAACCTAAAATAAGTTGTAGTAAAAGAAAAGTATTATCATAGAAGAAGATGCAAGTTAAATAAAATGAGAAATTATTATATTATTCTCCATAGAGTAGTAATAGTACATCCCAAGACCTTGTCTGAAGAAGTTTAGTTTAAGTGCCACTAGGCATCTTCATTCATAAAGCAACATTATACTTGTATACTCCTAGCATAGGATATTATAGCAAATATCTTAAAAGGCAATTTGGTATAGATAAATGTCTATGGTATTTGGAACCAAATATGCCTAGGATTTTTATCCCATTTCTATCATTTAAAAGCAATGTTATCTAGAAAAAATGATTTAATGTGTTTAAGTCTCAAATTTCTCATCTTTAAATGTGGATAATAGTATTCACCTCAAATGATTGTGAGAATTAAATGATTAAAAAAGTAAGTGGCCTAATAATATTTGCAACTTAGTAGGAGTTCAACAAATGTTAGTGCACTTCACTTTTCTCTTCAACTCTGTGTAGTAAATTTAAGAAAGATGTAGGTCATTTAGTTGTTTTATAGTAATCTCTTAAGAAACCTAATAATCTTTGAGAGCTTAACTTTAATACTTTGAAATTAACATCATACTTTCCTACAAATCACTTTGGGAAACTGTTAAAGGCCATTCTCAATGGACCAACATCTGTGGTTTTATGTGGTTTAGGATTTTTAATATTTTTATAGTTTTATCCTCATTTTATTCTTAAAACATTTTTCTAAGCTTCTTTCTCTTACACTGTGGTTAAAATTTAAGTGATGTCCATCATTTATGTGACACTTTATGCTTCCTCAAACTCAGTTTACACTGTATTTCCTACAGTCTTTTGCATGTCTTTAAAAGGCTTTACAAATGTTACCTATTACTGGTTTAAAATGCTTACAACTACCTGTGTGTAAAACTGAACAACAGTTTAAGAGGCATATGGACAAATATTTTTGCTTCTTTGTGAATCATCCAACAAATCAACACATTGTTTTAAAATAATATTTCTAGGTGTGTGTGTGTGTGTGTGTGTGTGTGTGTGTGTGTGTGTGTGCGCGCGCGCGTGCTTTGTGTTCTTTGAACTTCTTGGATCTGTGATTTATTACTTTTGGAAAATTCTCAGCTGTTATCACTTCAAATATTTCTTCTGTCATCTTCTCCTTCTGGAATTGCAATTACATGTATGTTAAACCATTTGATATTGTCCCACAGCTATTGTATGCACCATTCTCTATCATATTCTCTCTCTGTCTCCCTCTCTCCATCCTTCTCTCCCTCTTTCTCTCCTCTCTCCCCTGCCCCACATTGTGTTTTAGCTTGGGTAATTTCTGTTGATCTATTTTCAAGTTCACTGATTCTTTTAGTTGTGTCAAGTCCAAGGTTGAGCCTGTTGAAGATATTCTTTATATTTGTTATCTTCTTTTTATTCCTAATAGTTTAACTTGATATTTTTTTATAATTCCATCTCTCTGCTGAAATGCCCCATCAGTTCATGAATGTTACCCACGTTTTCCACTAGAATATTTAATCATAGCTCTTTTAAATTTTCTGACAGTTTCATCATTTATGTCATTTATATTTGAACCTCTTTTTGTTGTAGTTTTGTTTTCTTGCTCAATTTATGGCTCATAATTTTTGCTTGGCAATTGAACACTATGTTTAGGACAGAACAGACGAAGATAAATAGTATTTATGCCTGGATATGTTCATGTCTTTTCTGTTAGGACTTTCGTGTAGGGAAAATGATCTTAATCAGGAATTGAAGTGGGTGTGGATTTTACTCTTGCTGTGATTATTCTCAGTGTATCACCAGTTTCAAATTCCTATATTTACCTTGTGCTTAGGATGAATGTTACATTGCTGTCGAGTTTTCCCAGTGATTGCATTACACACTCAGGTTAGCCTTTCCCTGTGATCCGGTTCCTCAAAAATTGCATCTCTCCACATTTTTACTTGAAACATGACCCTAGTTGTGGGGGACAGCGGAGGCCAACTTTGCTGTCTTGCTTTAGCTTCTGTCTTCCACAGGCCCAGTCCCTAGTTCCCTTGAGGAGGGCTTTCTCAGTGATCTGGCCTTTCCCCAGTGGTAGAGGTTTGTTTTTGTTTTTGTTTGTTTCTGTTCATTTCCTCTAGCGATAGTGGATCTTCAGCTGTACCCTGGGGATGACAAGGTTTGCTACTCTTCCTCTAAGAGCTTAGACTTTCGTTCTATGAGGGAGGGTGATCTGGGCAGAAATTCATGATTTTTCCCACATAGGTAACCACTCCCCACCCCTAGGCCTATATCAAGAGGTAGATTTTCTCTGGTCTCATGCCCTGCCCTGAACCTTTTCTTTTTAATTTTCTTTGTTTCTATTTTTTATTTTTTTGTTTTGTGTGCAGGCAGAGCAGTTGGTGGAGCAGAACTGCAAGTGGGTTTGAATTATCCATAGTCTACAGATCTCAGAGGTTCTATATTTTTATGCTAGCTCACATTCATTGAACCTTCAGCAATTTGTTAAAAAAAATTATCTGAAAATTTTCCTGCTTGTGGGGCAGCCTGTTTTCCTCCCATGTTTCTCTCCAAGTTATCCAGTGTTCATGTCCCATCTCTTCTTAGAAGTACCTGTCTCTTCTTAGATTTCAGGACGGTTTGTTGCCCTGCAACCTTGCCTCTCTAAGTTCATTAAAATTTATGATAACTGTATATTGTCCAATTTTTCCTCTTGTTATAATGGAAATGATACTCTTTCCAACTTTCTACATACCAACTGAAAGCCAGAACAACCCTTAGAATAATAAGATCTAACAAGATCTAAAAGTTAACAGAATCTAAGAATTATAGTAAGTAGAGCAGATGTAGCTATAACAGCGCACATTTGGACAGATATTAGGAAATTAGAAGGAAAAGAAACAGAAAAATTAAGAAAAGTTTGGTTATAAAGTATAATTGCTTTAAACCTCAGTGATGTAAAAAATGGTAACATAGCTAATAACAATCATGAATGAGGTATCAGTATGCTAATTTCATGATCTTTAATTACTTGAAATAAATTCTGACAATAAATCCAGTAAATTCTGACAAAGTTAAATAGCTAAAAATTGCAAAAATGTTTTAATGTCAGTGTAGTACAGTTGTCTTACTTTAAAGGAGTATTTTTAAAATGAATCTATCTTGCTATAAAGTATTTATCTGATATTCAGCAATTTCTCCAGTTTAACTTCAGTTCCTTTGAATATTAAAGTAACTAAAATTATATGTAATATTTTATTTAAAATATTATCACATGATCCTTATGTAGTATTATTTATTTCTAATCTTCCATATTATGTATTCACAGAGTATGTTCCTCAAATGTTAGCACTGGTAGGATTCAAAGTAATTTATTTCTATCTTATTTCTATTTCTTACTATTCCTAATATAGTTTTAAGTGAACATGTATCATTTTTACTAAAACTAAGTCACTGTGCTAAAAAATAAGTAAATGCATTTAATGCATTTATAGTAAAACTCAAACATAGTCTGATTGCTTCATAGAGTTTAAAATATCTGCCACAAAAATCAGCAAGATGACAATGTGAACTATCTTTAATGCACTGTTAATTACCTAAAAGCATGGTATCCTTTCCCTTTCTTAAATCAGAAATTCTGGCAGTTTTATAAAATGGAATCTTACAGTTTTAGAAACCATAGTATCCTTTATTAGCAATACTTCTCATTGAAACTAAGTAAATATCTGTGTACTTCCTTATGTAACAGAATTTCTCAAACTTACACTGTTGACTTGTAGGCTGGACAATTATTTGTTATGAGAAGCTGCCCTGTGCTTTGTAAGATGTTTAGAACATCCCTAGCCTCTCCCACTAGATGCCTATAGCAGCTCTCCAACCTACAGTTGTGAAAACTAAGTATATTTCCAGACATTGCCAGACATCTGGTGGGAAGCAAAATCACTCCTCGTTGAGGACCACTGTGATAACAGCACTTTGGAGGAACTATTCATTTTTACCAGGGCTTTAATAATTAATGAGGATTATGGGATTCTGTCTCACTGAACCTAGAATCAGCCACAACTGAGAGACTTCAGTAAGCTCTTGCCCAGAAACCTTCCTCTGACCTTATTATCTGAATCATTATACTTTTAATTTACCATCATATCATGCTGTTTACATCTTTTATTTTCTCCTAATAGATTATGAGTTCAGAAGTCAGGAATGGTCTTATACTTCATAAATACATCATCTAGCCTGTGCTTTAAACATTGTAGAATTCAATAAATGTCTATAGATTCAATTCCACCTATTCTTACACCAGAAAACATTGTGCTAGGCCTTTAATAGTATACAAATATGGAAAAGACTACTCTTCTCCTTCAAGAAACATATTAACAACAGGGCTAAAATAAACATTTTATAAACATAATATGAAGGAAACTATGCTAAAAACCATAAGAAAGAGATGAATTCCAAAGGTAAGAGAGGAAAGAAAGGCTTCAAGGATGAAATGGCTTTTGAAATGAGCCTAAAAGATGATTGTTAGGCAGATGTGAGGAGAGTATAGGGTAGGAAAGGGTATTTATAGGTATAGCTTAAGGGAAGCATTGAAGAATGAAGAACAAATTGTTGGGAGACAGAGAAGCCCTAAAGTATGTTCTGTAAATAGCAAAAAATGTGATAATATAAAACCTATTACATCTTGCTTAATTAAAGTCATGTTCTGTTTTTTTTTTCTATCAGACATAAACACCCTTGTCATCAAGGATATCATCATGTTTTATGTAAGGGATGTGTATTAATTTGCTAGAAGTCTTATTAGTACAGTAAATGTTTGGAAAAATTATATTAAAGGCAAAGGAACTTTTATGCAACTTTATTTTTTACCTTATAAAAATAAAATTTGTTTAAAGTTATCATTTATGAGTCTTATACAATTCTCCTGTTTGTTTTTTTATTTCATTTTAAATTATCTCTGTACACAGTGAACTATGATATTATATTTACTAAATATTTTCCATTCATTTTCCCCTCCCTTATAGTGTGAGTTTGCTGCATCCACAAGGCAGTAGAGAGTTAAATGGCTATGAAGTGTAGGTGAATTTGGGAATAGAAAATAGCTATTAGATTGCAGTTCCCCTTTTCCTAAAAAACAACAACAAAAATCTTTCTATTCAATAAAGGTATAAAATTTCATTAAATAAAACATATAGTAGCCTAAAAGAAGTTTTGGGTGCAAATAAAAATGAATGGGAAACTCATGCTTTAGGTATAGTCCTTTTAGGTAGTTATCAAAGTGTAGTCCAAGTACACCAGGAGTACCTAAATGCCTTTCTGGGGGTCCATGAGATTAAAACTGTTATCATAATACTAAAACCTTATTTTCATTATACACTATGTTGACATTTGCACAATGGTACAAAAGCAATGAGGAGTAATACTACTAGTGCCTTAGCATGAATCAAAGCACTGGTACTATAATAGTCATTTCTATTCTTTACCATAATGCACTCACTTACCATGCACTCATATGGGGGAAAAACGACTTCACTTAATGTTCTTAATAATGCAGTAAGAATTATTAATTTTATTAGATCTAGATCCTTGCTTGAGTATACATTTCTTTCATAATCTGTATGATAGAATAGGAGGTAGGTGGAAAGTACTTCTTACCAAGTATGATGATAATCTCCAGAAAAATACTTATAAGATTGTTTGAGTTGTGAACCTTTCTTAACCACATTTTTCATGGAACACCATTTTTACTTGAAAGAACTGCTGACAAACTATGGTTATTCTGACTTGGGTATTTGGCAGACATTTTCTCAAAAATGAATCAAGTGACTTATTTCAAGGAAGACAGCGACAGTATTCATTGTCAATGACAAAACGTAAGCTTTCAAGTGAAAATTGGAATTTGGGAATTTAAAAATAAATTATCAGTTCTCATTTTTGATGGGTAAATCTGGATAAATATAATCCACATAAACAGAAGCTCTTCAGTTCCTCAATTCTTAAGAGTGTAAAGATATCCTAAGGCCAAAGTGAGTATTGCTTGTCTATTCAATTAACTACATTTTAGGCTACCTTGTTAAGTCGCTGTCAGTTTTCTTTTATACTTGTTTATCATTTAAGTTCTACCTACAACCTTTTGTTTTAATTCTAAACTGGTCATTACGTACAACTCATCCAGCTTAGCTAGATTTTTAGACTTAACAGATCCCAGTTTATTTCTTCCTGTGATTTTTTCTCTCTTGAAATATCTCTGATTCCAATGATAGCTTGATATTTTATTTTTCCCCTTTTTGTAAAATAAGCACTTTAATTTCCTTCACATTTCTTCTTATTAAGCTAATTATACTGCTTTCTGATATGTTTTTAATATCTTTATCAATTTGTACCATTGAGTAGATTTTTCCCAAACTCCTAGAGTTTATCTTTTTGACAGTTAGGAGTTTACAGTTATAAAATTGAATTAGGGCACATCACCCAAAGATGTAACTTGTATTTCCTTACAAATTAGCACCTAAAATGTGTAATTCCATTTGTTTACATTTTCTACCAGGAGCTTTTTCTTAAATGCTTTTCACAGCTAGAGCACTTACTCTCAAGAATAGAAAACACTGGTTAACAACAAGGTCATCTATATATAGTAAAAGATAATTTTAAATAGGAATCCCTGTAATGCATGCTGTACTTTTAAAGGTCTCTAGACATATACGACAGATCAGATATTTAGTAAAATATTTTGAATGCATAAAAGGAAAAAAAAGAGCTGGAGCATGTTCAGAATGTCATGATCAGAATGTTTAGGAGATTCAAAACTATACAATATAAAGAATTGTTGGAGGAAATAGAGTATCTATTTGCCTGGAGGAAACACAACTCATGGGAGACTTGAATGCAGTCTTCAAATATTTGAAGAGAATTCCATGGTAATGAAGGTTAACTTCTTCTCTACCCATCTAAACTGTAGAACTAGAGACAGTGGGTAAAAGTAGCAGAAAGACAGATTTCAGTTCAGTATAAGAACTTTTTGACCTATCAGTCCAAAGCTGGAATGGGTTGCTTTAAAGTGTGTTGCTTGCCATTGGGCATATTTATGATTGGATTTGTGACTTGCATGTTAGGCAGGCCTGTTACATGGAGAATTCAAGAAAAGGTTGGATGATTGGACTAGATAGCCTTTTAGGCCCTTTATAACTCTTAGATCCTGGACAGCTACATGCAAAAGAAGTAAATTAGATTATTCCTTAATGCCATACACAAAAATAAACTCCAAATGGATCAAAGACTAAAATATAAGACATGAAACCATAAAACTCTTAGAAGAAAACAAAGGTAAAAATCTCTTGAACATAAGCATGAGCAATTTGTTTCTGGACATATCTCTCAATGTAAGGGAAACAAAAAAAAAATAAGTGGGGCTACATCAAACTAAAAAGCTTCTGTACAGCAGGGGACACCATCAACAAAACAAAAAGGCAACCTACAGTATGGGAGAATATATTCAGAAATGATATATCCGATAAGGGGTAAAGTTCCAAAATATATAAAAAGTCATATGACTCAACACCAAAGAAACAAGTATCCCAATTAAAAAGTGGACAAAGGACCTGAATGGACATTTTTCCAAAGACTACATACAGATGGTCAACAAACCATCTGTTTTATATCTTCTATACACCAAGAAAAGCTGCTCCACATTGCTAATCATCAGGAAAATGCAAATCAAAACCACAATGAGATATCACTTCACACCACTCAGAATGGCCACTGCTCAAAACACAAGAAGTACCAAGGTTTGTTATGAGAATGTAAAGAAAAGGGAACCCTCCTACACTGTTGGAGGGAATGTAAGTTGGTGCAGCCACTGTGGAAGAAGTGTGGAGGTTCCTCAAAACATTAAAAATAGGAATGCCATATGACCCAGTAATTCCACATCTAGGAATTTATCTGAAGAAAACAAAATCCCTGATCCAAAAAGATATATGCATCTGTATGTTTATTGCATTATTTTTAATAGCCAACATATGGAAGCAACCTAAGTGCCCATCAATAGATAAAGAAGATGTGGTACATATACAGAATGGATTATTATTCAGTCATAAAAGAGAAAGAAATCCTGCCAATTGAGACAACATGGATGGATTTAGAGGGTATTATGCTAAGTAAAAAAGGCCAGGCAGAGAAAGGCCAATACCATATGATTGCACTTACATGTGAAATATAAAAACAAAAAAAAATTTACAAAACAGTAGTATACTCAGTCACTGAGAAGTGACTGATGGCTGGAGTGGGTGGGTGAAACAGGTGAAGGGGATAAAGAGGCAGAAATTCTCAATCATAATATAAATTAGTCATGGGATGAAAGTATAGAGAATATAGTAAGTTAAGTAACATCTTTCTATGTTGACAGATAGTAACTACACTAGTTGGGGTGAGGATTTAACAATGTATATAATTGTTGAATCATTATGTTGGGTAGTTGAAACCAACTATCAACTATATACTTCAATAAAAAGTAAATATAAAAAACTCTTAGATCCTATGATTAATAACATTTCATTTTTATTTTGAGTGGAACTTGTTTTAGGAGATGAGATTCAACAATGAAACATGATGTGAAGAAAGTAAAGCATGAAGAACAGCATTGCATTCTTTAATAAAGAGAAACAGGTATACAAATAGTACTGCCTTGTACATGTCTGTACTGCCAAAACTAATAAGGGAATTAATCGATCTGGGTTCTTAATACATTTTTGTTTTGAGTGTAATGACTTATGTCTCAAAAGCCAGGTACAAAGCTGTGTCTTGAAGTAGATGAAGACATCTCCAAGACACGGTGCTTTGGGCCTTAGGGCACTGAGTGCATGGGTGAGCATCCGTTACCTGTTCCTTCACAGCTTTCTCTTCAGTCTACCCACAATGTTTTGTTTCTTCTACACTATCTGCATTCAGCACTGATTGATTATATTGGCTGTGCCTTACAAAAAGACCCTGATAAAACAGCATTGGATAATGGATAAATAACAGCTATTTATCCTTATGAATATATCTCATCATTCATGAAATGATACTATAATATCTGCCTTTTGGACTCATGAGATAATGTATATAAAAATAGTCTATAACCACTAGAGAGATATTGAAATAAAAGGAGTTATAATAAAGATATTAGTTTGTGTATATTGATTATAGTCTCAGGTAAAATTTCAACATAAAAATATTGACATACATGAGTCCCATCAGTGAAATTCAAATGTAATTATAAAAATTCAAATAAATATTTATCTGCTCTTAGGACTTAACAGATTTAATCACATGGAGATTATAAACAAAATTCTGGCTTTGTATAATAAATGTATAAGTAAGAATTGTCATTATTGGTATTATTGACTTTCTTCCCCATTTTTCCTTGGCTAGAGACATTCTCAATACAAAATCAGTCTTTATATGCATATCCACAGTCCCTTATCCACAGGTGTGAAAATTTTTTAAACCCTCTGAATATCTAAAATGTTTTCATAATTTTGGTGTCAAAACCTGACCTAACTTGAATGGGCTTGAGAGCAAAACCTAGGAATGTCATGTACTAATTATTATATTTATTTCATTTAATGTGAGTAATTGTATGTTTCACTGAAGAAATATTAATGTGTTTGATTACTGGATGATACCCTGATCCCAGTGGAAGTGTTATATAATGCATACTATATGCCCTCATATTGCCTTTTCAAAATATGAAAAATTTTGAAGTTCAAAAAATACCTTCCTTGCTAACCCCCTAAGCATTTCAGATAAGGGACTGTAGTAGTATTTACATTGTCTCCATCTTTTTCTACATTCCAAGTGCATATCTAGCTGTTTTAAAAATCAGTAGAGACTACTTGATATACAAAGAAGTGTTAAAAGATTAACTTGCTACTGTATCATAATAACTTTATATTGTTTAAAATGATCTAATTTCTTACCTAAGACCTTCTGGTACCTTCAGTTTGTTTTTACTAGTTTCTTTTGCCAAAGTGATATTAAATGGGTATTGATATCTGGAGTTTTGATGTAAATTTGTTGACTAAATCTTTGAGTTTACTCTAGTGAGTGTCTGTTTTTAAGGACCAGTAAATCTGAATCAGTGAAACAAAAAAAACCCAATAATATACATTAAAATAATGCTGAACTTGCCACTTCAAAATATAGTTTTCAAAATATTGCAACATTTTACTGGTAAAAGAATGGGAAGTGAAAAATTCTAGATTAACTACTCTTCATTCTGATAAGTCCATCAGAAAGTAGATGTTAATGTTTTTTAAGTGTTTTTGTAATTGAAGTACAGTTGAAATACCATATTTTATTGGTTTTAAGTATAAACAGTGATTCAACAGGTACAGACATTATTAAATCCTCACCGCAACTACCAACATAGAAAGATGTTACAGAACCATTTACTATATTCTCCATACTGCACTTCCATTCCCATGACCAACTCATATTATGATTGAGATTTTTATGCCTTCTTATCTCCCACACTCATCCCTCCCACCTTCTTTAGCTGACTAGCTCATGGCTGATGACAAATAGTTTTCATTCAAGATAGATGTCACTGGTCATGAATGTATCCATGTATATACTTCAAATATTGGGTCTTTTCCATTACTAACAGTTTATTTACAGAAAACATTCAAGGATGCTTTTGTACTGTCTACACAATATTCAAAGTCCACTATCCTGATTTCTACCCATGGAAACAATTTCTCTACTACTATTCTCAGGAGCTCAGGGAAAGAATTGAGTGTTTTACCTTAAATGTGACAATTCACTCAGTAATTTTTAAGAGCATTCTTGTTTGAGAAACAGATCTTTAACAAATTATAAAAATATATATCAAACTGATTCAAAATATGACACTATTATTCAAAGTGAGAATTGTGATTTTGGAATGGATGGGCTGAAATCAGACATTGAGATCACTAAATATCTACTTAGTAATAGTGGCTTCTGTTTTGTCTTTTTATTCTCCAGAGACTCCTCCTTCCCAACTTCTTCCTCACTGTTATATATACTGCCTTTATTTCATTACTATATATTTTTTAACTTTACATATTCAACTGAAATCTCTCTCCCACCCTGTGCCTGTGTGTATCTTAGTTAATCCTAGGCTATTTTATCTATTGCTTTATTCATTAATTTATTTGTATAACTTGTTCCCTGTATTTTTTTTCACCTGAATCTTGGGCTTTTCTGATTTTCTTGACCTTCTTTATAAGTGAGAATTAAATGAGTTAATTAAAGCACTTTAGCACCTCACACATTATAAGTAGTAAAAATTTGTTGTTGTTACCACATAATTACATATTTAAAATTTTTTAACTCAAAAAGTTAAAATTTAAAAATCTATATTCAGTTTTACATATCTTGAAATGTCATGTAATTTATTTTTCCTTTAGAAACTGTCCAGATATATTTTCCAGTTCAAATTATATTCTGATTTAACATATGCTGTTATATACATGGTTTATACTATTAGATGTTGTTCAGAAATTATTTTTTCTTCCCTTGACATATATTATAGTACCAGAAGAAAGTTGAGCAGGTATCTTGTTTCATCTTTGGCCCTTCCAAAAATATACTTATTCTCTTCTGTATTTTACTGCCAAATGACATATGTGAGCTATCCAAAACATACCCCATGGGTAATTGACTTTGACAAATAATTTTCTGCATGGATCTTTTTTCTTGCCAATCTTCTCAATTTTGATGTTTTTATTAAAAACAGTTATGGGATTATTTACATAAACTGGAATACTATAACGAGACATGTTGGGAGTAACAGTCTTTTGAAATTATTTTATATTAATTCTTAGCATTCCAAACAATTATCAAATGTTAATCAACCATAATACTTTCTTAGCTCTTCAAGGATTTTCAAAATAGTGTTCATTTGGGGGATAAATATTAAATAGACAATATTTCCCCAAAGTCTGTATGACAAAAATTACAACTTGATTTTGATTTAATATATAAGCAGTTACAATAAAACAAAAAATATTTGGCTACATATGTGTATCTATATGGGTTATCTATTTAACTTTGCTATTTTTTAGTAAAGTTGAAGTAACTTGAGGAATAAGTCTTTAATATTTAATATGTCCAATGTAGCATTGTTCTTCTTGAGATATGGGGCTCAGAACTACCCCATATAAATTTCTTCTTTGAAAATACTCTTAACTATAAGAGCATTCATGATGCAATAGTAATATTCTTTGGTTTCCTGGCAACAGTATCTATAGTGTTGCAGCAAGTAAGGTACAGAGAATGTGGGGAGAGCAGTTTATGGGGGACTCTGGAGAAGGAAGTTAGTCTTCAGAGTAAGAGTGTTGCTAAATTCAACAAACTGCTACCAAAAGACAGGGTAAGAATCCCCATAGAAAGAGAGTTTCATCACTTTTCCTCTTAGTGTCAACTAATGTGAAAATAGACATTAAAATTACATTTATTCAAAAAGTTATTTTATTCAACTATACTGTATGTAATGGATTTCATAGAACATTAGCTCTTTTATTAGTTGTGTCTATAATTATGGCTATGGTAAAATTGAACTCAGTTAATGTATTGAAAAAGGTATTAGTAATGATTTTAATATTTTACTTTCTGTGCTAAGTCAACAGTAATAGATGAGAGACATACTATAACAAATACATTGATGTAGTATCAAGAATTACATTTATTCACAACTCCAAGGTAAGGGATTTACAACTTCCCCCTTCCCAAAATTAATAGACTAACACATTGACATCTCAATAAATAGCTTAATAATGAATCATTTTCAAGATGTAACTTCAGACATTTTCATAGGGAAGTATTAAATTAAAAGTCTGTACCTAATTCTTTTAGATATCAAGTGTGTTTATTGCATATCAGTAAAAGAAAGCCATGTGAAATCAAGTATGCTTACATATTTTTCTTCTGTAATCCTGTACTTCCTTTCAAGATGTATTTTTCTTCTTATAAAGCACTCATTAGTTATCTATTTTGTATAGTCTTTAGGTGCCTTCAAAGTAAACTCTACTTTATGCTAGTAGAATAAATAATACAAGTAAAGGTTAGAGACAATCAGATTAATACATTTTATTTAGTATTACTACTTATGAACTTAGTGAATTTCATTAAGAAAATTCTATTTTAAACTATCAACAACTGCATTTTGAAATTTTTTATTTAAAAAATGTCATCCAGCTGTTTTCTCTTGTAAGAAGTGGCTATAGATATGGGAGAAAACATAATGACTTAAATATTTTTAGGCAAACCAAGAGTAGAAGGTATTGAAGTAAGGGAGAGAACCCCTCATGACAGAAAGTTAAGGAAAAAAGACACTAGAAAGAAAAAAAGCCACTTGTTTCTGAAAAACTACCTTCTGAGTGTGAATTTAAGTTTGTGTTTATGTTGGCACTGATTGAAAAGGTATGGGGAAGAGGAGTAATTTGTGTGTGTGTGTGTGTGTGTGTGCATGTGTATGTGTGTGGTGCTGGGGTGGAGGATTTTGATGGGTGGGTGGTATGAAAGACACAGACCAGACAGTATTTATGGGAATGAGAGGAAACTGGTTTTCTAAGTTGGAAAGGTGAAAAGGTAGTATTATTCCACTGGAGAAATTTCAGCACTAAAGGAGAAGGGAAAGTAGTGGAGAGATCTCCCGCTTGGGAGAACCCATATGACTCAATTCTACAGACCACCTTAAATTGTGTGATGACAGGTGGCCATGGAAATGATTTTAGACTACAGGGAGTGTTAGCCAAGGAGGAAGGGAAGTCTCTGAAGTGGGTAAGTGGGACTGGAAGTGTGTTGATAGCAGCTGCTTAGTGGCCCTGGTAGCTGTTGCCAAGTGCTTGCTCTATGCATTGTCTTTCCTATCTTAATTTCTTTCTTTCTGTCCTTCTCCCCTCCTTTTTATTTCAATTTCTGAATTTCTCTTTCTTTCCTTCCTTCCCTATGACCACCCCTCCTCTTCTCCTATGTGCTTACCAGCAGTTCCCCTCCTGAGCCTCACTCTAGCGCAACATCCCTACCCCACACCACACAACCTCCAGTTACTTCTTACCTGGAAGGATTCGAATAGAGCAGCAGTTGGTGAAGTGAGTTCTTATGGCAGAAAAGGTGCAGTGGGGGGACAGAGGAAAAAATCACTAACATTAAAAAAAATGAATCTTTTTCCTGGAGCATTCCAGTGAGTTCTAGTTTCCTGCTTCAGGTAGTGTTCCTGAGTCATAAGGTAGGCATATGTGGTGTTGGATATAATTCTGGAGTCATTTTCAGTCTCTAAAGACTCCTAGATCCCTTGAGTATTGACAGGGTTATCCACAAAGGGGTAAGAGATCTGAAATGACTTGGGGAATGCTTACCTGGTTACTGGGTTTATTGTGAGAGTCATGGCAAGCTGAACAAGGTCCAGTGCAGAGAGAATGGCACTTTGGTCCCACTAGGTAGCTTTGGCTCACAGCTTGTCCAGAAGCCTATTGCACTCCAGTCTTTTCTCAGTAATACCCCTATACAGTCACTGCCTCCAAAGGGAACTGTAGTTCTTCAGCAAGCACCCCTCTCGGAGGTTAATGGCAGTTGGAAGAGGCAGCAACTCTTTGCATCTGGTACATCAGAAGCAAAAGAAGCCTGGCTCGGTGGCCATTGAATTCGTATAGCCATCAATTTCTATTAGCCACTGTTAAGGAGCAGAGGAAAAGTGGAAAGAGGTAGTGGTGCTGTGTGCTCTCACACTTCCCATAGTAAGGGATTGGTCACTAAACCTGAAGAGTTGGAAGATGATTTCCTTACAACAGTGCATGCTTTTGAACACTTAAAGGCAACAAATATCCACAGTAACACACAAAGAAAATAAAGACAAATGCAAGAAAGTGTATGTATGCGTTTGGGGCAGAGTGGGAAGAAATAATGAGATTTCTCTGGTACTAGGGGCAGAGGTTTAACCTGGGGGATGGCATTTCCTTTTAAGCTTACAAGAATCTCACTTCTAAATCCAGAGCTATTCTTTTTGGGGACCTTTGTGTTCTTTTCTCTAGGTGTCTGGCATGCTTATCTTAATTGTTCCAATACATATTACATATGAACTTCTCAACTTAAAAACCCTCTTTTAGTATGGTCCCACCCACATACAAGAACTTCATGAACAATTTATTTCCCTATTCATCAATGACAAGAAACCAGCAATCCATGTAAATTTTGTCACTAAGAACACTATTCAAATGGAAAATGGAGCTAAGCATATTATTTGAAAAAAAATAGTCAAGTGGAGAGTGTTAGAGACCAGAATATGAATAACACTGAAGTAGAAACTATATACCTGCCTTGTTGTGTGTCTGAATAGAAACTAGAAACCTTGAACCATTTACACCATCTTTCGGTACAGAAATGGATGTTTTCCTTCCCCTCCCTGCATGCGCCAAGCCTGATAATAATAAGCCCAATAACATTTCTGAGCACTTTGCCACTCTTAGCAATTTAAAATGAAGTAATTATACACATTTGTAACATAATTTAAAATGTCATTTTTTTTAATTAAGAAAATTTAGAAACACTGTTTTTCTCAAGCTTCACAATTATCTGAAGTACATTTGCAAGAGGCTATACAGTTTAAAAATGAACCCACTCATTTCATTAATAGAGTCATGGGTGAGTGAATCTTTGCAACTGAAGTGTTTTTGTGAATTGACCTAAACTGGAACTCTTTAAGCATCAATAGTGATGTGACTCATTCTTCAGAACCAACTTTGAAAATGACTAATGCTAAAAGTATTAGAACTGGTATTGAGAACTCTCTCTAATATTCAAATGCTGTAAACATGTGACATCAACAATGCATTTTGACAAAAATGATAGTGTTTTATGTTGTAAGTGTTGTTCTAGGGCTCAAGCAGTGTGGTCAATCATGTAAAAATTACATGCACATAAAAATAAAAGGTTCATACAAGTATTCAAATAACTTAATCTTACTATGACTTCTTCACGCTTTTTCAAATCTGTTAAAATAGCTCACTTCAATATTATAATTCTAAATTCAACAATGCATAAAGAAATACTGGAATTTTTATATATATTAAACACTTTGGAAATGTGCAGCTTCTCTCTTACATGTTTACACTTTTATTTACACTTTTTCATTTTAAATATTCATCCTTTGCCAGATTTTAACCTGAAATATTGTAAGATTGCTTTGTAATTAAATCTTTTGAATATAAAAGACTAACAGAAAAGTCCACAAAGACTAACAAATAATTATTTCAATGGCTTCTAGTCAAGATACTTATTTTGAACAGATTATAGAATACCTGCATATTAGAGCAACTGATAAACACAACATAAACATTGTGATTATGGTGTTTATGAAAATAATTTTATAGGTTGTCCACAGAGCTTAATGTCATTATTAGTTATTATAGAGAATGAATTTCCTTTAAAATATTTTGCTTCCACAATTATATTGTAAACACAGGCTTATTTCTACTTTTCCTTGTAAGCAAAATCTACTTAGTGGAACGAAGAACTAATGAATATAATTGAAAGGGAAAACTAGTTCCTTAGAATTTTTTAACATCCATTTTACTTTATACACATTTTTAAAACTTCAGCTATCCCAGGTATAAATTAGCTTTATAACCATAGAGAAAGGGTCTGCCTCAAGGCGTTACAGTTAAGAATCCTCATTTAAAGATAAACTATATGAGGTCAACATTAAGTACATATAGCTATATTTTCTTATATCCTGCTACTAGTTCCACCTGTTAATCTGAGCTATCTATGAAGCCACCTCTTTCTTTGAAGGGGTATGTATTCTTACTTGGCCGTTCTAAGCATTGCTTTAGGGTTATATAGGTAGAAGTAGTAGACTTCAGAAAAGAAAATATGTATAGTTACTGTGGATTCAAGATAACTGATATACAGTTAAATTGTTGATGTATTAATGTAACCACAGAATACCCATGACTTCTAAGGCAAAGTAAGAGTACATTAATTTTCAATCCCAGTCCTATTGACATAATGTCTACTAGAAACACACTTCTAGTTTTGTTTCCTTTGTAATGAGGCAACTAAAGCACTGGAGCTCTCTATGGGCACAGAGATCACTTTTATCCTGTTTAAGCTACTCACTTCCTTTGTCTTTCATTATCTGCTTTTATTATCTCTGACTGGTATTCTTGTGCTTTGGGTTAACACAATAAATAAACATGCAAGAAAAGAAGTTTTCTGCAGTGTTGAGAAAAAAATCAAACCTGTTAAGTATTTGCTTAAAATGTTTATCTTAATTATTCCTATATACCTATTGTAATACTTTATTCCTTTTACAGCTTCCCCTTCTCCCCAACAATTATTAAATGAAAATAATATGGTTTGATTAACCAACTACTTGATTGACATCACATATTGATTTTTGAAAGATAAAAGAACAAAAGAGTAGACATCTGACATTTCTCTTCACAAAGCCAGACACAAAGCAGGGACCGTGATTAGGAGAGGGTTATTTGTGATCCCGGCCTAGCTTATGGTTTCATTGGTATCCGAGTCAGTATTTTATTAACTTTTCTTTCAAATCTGAATGAGGCAAACACTGGTAGGAGTTTTCTGTTAGGTTAATTTAATACTTCACACGTTGCTTTTGACAGGGTGAAAACAATATAGGACATTTCTGTGAGATGATAAACACTTTGGTTTCATAGATAACTGTTTTCTTTGTCTTTTCTATTTAGTGCACATAACTATTGTTGGCTAGGATATTCTGCTGTCTTACTGAATACAGCATGAAAACATTAAAGTAATCTCATTTGGTAATCAGTGTTTTCTTCTTGATAAACAAAAAAGCTATTTTTTTCTGAAATGGGAATCTATATTTTTAAAGGGTTAATGGTTGTGAGTAAAGCATAGCTTAAATAAATACTGCATTGTCATTTTCTACCATTTCTCACAGACATTAACATTTTCTCTTGGAAACTAAATGCAAGATACCAGATAAAATATCCAATGCCTCTTTCTAATATGCAAGTAATATGTATGTCCTACTTCTTTGGACTGGTAAAACACACTTTGACCAAAGCTGCTTGTATGTTTATCTATATGTAGGTATATGTGTATGTATGTCTTGACAGTTTCTAAAACACAGTAGTCCAGTTCTATATACAATCATTTACGATAAATTAGTGGTGCTTGTTACACTTGTGTTTCAGAATCCCAATGCAAATGTTATAAAGACTTTCTTTTAGCTTGAATGTTTACTCATGAAAATGATATTGGACTTTTCAAATGTAATAAAAAACCCTATAGTTTAAAAGAACATTCACTTTGATTAGAATTATCTACATCATTCAATGTAATGCTTTAAATTAAATAGAAATAGCTAAATTATGAGGAACTAGATACTGCTCTTGGAACTACTGTTCCTTTACTCTTCCTTCTCAGTTTCTTTTACTTTATTGGTTTTTAAAGTATGGTTCCCTGAGTAGCAGCAACAACACCACTTGGGAAGTTGATAGAAATGCAAATATTTAGTCCCTTCCTCTGATCTGAATGAGAAACTCTGGAGGTGGAACCCAGAAATCTGTGTTTACAACCTTCCATGCATTATGTAATCCCAATGTATGCTAAAATCATTTATTTTTATTTGGAGGACTACTGGCCAAGGTTCATCAGATTACTTAATATGACATTTATCAAAGAATTCTATTGCTTTATTTCCCCCCTGCAGTATTCCTGGTTGATTCATGATTTTATTCAGTGATGAAAAATTCCTTTCTCTGCTGAAGGATCCACTGAATCATCATACTCATTCAACTGTATTACATTCTTGAAAGTAATCATTCCAGTGTAAGTATTAATTATCTTCACATTCTCTTTGAAAATATTGTTCCAATATTAATACAAATGTGAAAACAGTGGATAAATTCTCCTCTACTTTGTTATACCACAGTGTATTTGTAGTTCTTTGTGAAATCTTTCCAACTCACTTGTTTTGCCTTGCATTCCCTGGTGAATTTAACTAGTGGAATAATAGAAAATACTTTGTTTTCATTTCAGTGTTTACTTTAGTCTCATACTTTGTAGGCTCACTAATATTAGTTGAGCTAAATGGAAAAAGTGATAGCTTTAAGGATAAGGAAATTGAAATACACAGAGTCAGAACAGGAGTTACTTACTATGAAAAATAGTGAACTGCTGATCTCCAAATTTAGACAGGAGTAATTAGGAATTTCAAATTTTGTGCTTTTCTTTGGTTTATATGGCAAACTATTAAAGGAATTCTGCCTTGAATTTGAGCTTTTAGTCCACGAAAATAAAACTTTACATTTAATGCTCAAAAAACACATTTTTAGTAACAGAAATATAATATACACAAGACAAAAACATAAGCAATGTAAATAGTTTTGTTGTTTTCCCACCTTTAATGATAGTTGCCCAAAGTTTATATTTAGCCAGGATTTTTAGCTCAGCAGTTCCAATTAAATTTCCCAAAAAGTTTTCTAACTTTTTGTCTTTAAAATATAAGTATTTGATTCTGCTATATGAAGTATGATAGTTAAATGCTGATCCATATTCCACACATAAGTCTTATTGTAATGTCGTATTTGAAGTTTGTACTTACAGTTATTTAAACTTTGTATCTTATTCTGTATTTGCAGGATCTTACTGTGATTCTGAGAAACAAAATACTGTCCCATCCCTTCCTTCTCTAATATCAATAAGCAGATTGTACATTTTGTTAAAATGAATAGATGTGCCAAAGAAGCATAATATTACTCTCAAAGCTTGATTATATATGTTATTAGAGGTGAGCATCAGTGAAGGTGTGTATAGATTCCCAATCAATATAAATCACTTGAATTTATTCTACTTGACATATATTACATATTTTATTTGCTCATATATGTCTATATGTGTATATATGTTTGTGTGTTATTTTAAATTTATCATCACAGATAAATCATAGATTTGTGTTTATAATTATGCTTTTTTGTAAGGCTTTTTAAAAAACTTCTAATTTGCATTTTCTGTGCATATAGCTATAGAGGTGGTCAGTGAGGTAATAGCTCAGAATTCTTCAGTTGGTAACACTATGTTAATCCAATAGATAAATAGACTTGCCTTTAAAAATAAGTTTATGTAGTTATGGATAGAGAAAGTAAAAAACTGACTTGTTATTAAAGCCCTGAGTTTGACAGTTAAGGAATCTGTTGTTCAACCAAGGACACAGTTTTCCCACATCCTAGCAAGTTGGCTTCACTGTTACTTATTTTTAACAAGAAATACTAGACCTAAAATATTCTATTTATGTATTTTTAAAGCTCTCTAAATAATCCTGAAGACTGGGACGTTTGGGTATCATTGACATAAGTGATCAAGCAGCAACTAAATAGCTGCACAGTGATGACCAGTTTTCCTACACCACTTTCCTAGTGTAAAGTAAAATTAAACTTTGTATCTTATTCTGTATTTGCAGGATCTTACTGTGATTCTTTCTGAGAAATAAAATACTGTCCCTTCTCTTCCTTCTCTAATATCAATAAGCAGATCCAAGATACAAAATGAGACTTGCTATTTCTTGACCTAAAGGACCTTTTTGATCAAGAACTCTGCATTCTGGCAAGGAGATAGTTAACTTAATCATGTCTTTGGATGGTTTTATTTGCACATAAACATCCTGGAAACTTCTGTATGGAAAATAATTTGGTAATTTCAGTAATGCCAACATACCAGCATAAATGATCTCCTTTATTTTCAGATTATTGATAATTAGAGGTACAGATTTACACGGGGATTATAGACCTGAGATTAGGACATTGAATTTTTAACTTTTAACTAATATTGCCAAAAAAAACCTGTCATCTGCAAAGTAAATTTGCATATTCAGAAAGTAATTTGTGCACTTATTCTATATCAATTGTAATTTCATATTTATGTGCGATGTTTCTAAAATATTTTATTAGGTAAATGATCTTCCTAAAGCCTTTATATGAAGACAGACAATCTTATGAATTATTACTTTTCCAGATTGAAAATTTGAGGATAACAAAATTCATAAGTTTCAAAGAATTCAGTGATAATTCCAGGAAAAGAAGTTAGAAAATAGGTATATACTATTTTACTGTATATACTATTCATCATGTAACATCTTACTCTTTCCAGTGTCCTAAATTCACTATACAGATAATTTAACTTGGTTGTTGAATGACCAAAATCCAACAGCCTGATGTATAGTCAGTTCAGCCTATTCATCTATAAGGATTGATTTGGATATTGACATCGCTGATGAAATTGTATGAACATTAGTAATTAATGTGGTTTAAAATGAAACACCACATTATGTAGGCCATCCATCACATTAATAAAAAGAAATACTCTGTTATTTATATTTGTGGGGATTTCATATTGAGAAACAGAATAGGTTTAGTCTTATCTTCTTGATACACATCTGCACTGCTTAATTGGTCATTTGCAAAATTCTTAGACTGTCAAAGTCCGTTCTATAGATGTCAAATAAGATGATCCTATTTGCTCTAGTTCTACTAGGGAAATATACAACATTAAATTCTAAATACTCAATTTCTAACCATTCCCTTGATGGGCAAAATATGAATACTGTGTATATAAATCTGTCTTAAGCTTTGTATAATTTTTATTTTTGGAATTCAGGAAGAATGCCTAAACCCAAAGCTACATCTATAATTAACTTTATTTAATGTCCTAAATGTATTTGCTTAGGTAGCTTAGATTATTTGAAGATACATGTAATAGCTATAATTGTAACTAATTACATAACATGTAAATATGAAATTTTATTTGATATAGAATAAGTTCCCGAATTCCTTTCTGAATATGCAAATTTACTTTGCAGATGACAATTTTCTTTTGGCAATATTAGTTGAAAGTTAAATTATGTTTATTGCATTTATAGTGTTTATAACTTTTATTTCCTAACACCCCACCAACTGTAACATTTTCTGAGTATATCATATTACACATCTGCAGAAAACACTTTTTAAGCTCAGGAATCTTATGATTTTGTATATTCTAGCTTCATTTTGCAGACAAATTTGGAGATATCATTTGTTTTTCATTTTAAAATGACATTCATTATTTCCTTGGATTGACATTTCTTGTATGGTTACTAGTCACATAGAAGAGGTGATTAATTAGGTATAATCCTTATCCTCAAGTAATTCAAGATGTTAAGTAATCTTTGAAATGAGGGCAGTAACAGATATGAAGCTGAATAATATATATTACATATGAATATGTAATATATATCATAAATATATATGAATATGTGTATATATATATATATATGAATGTTCTGATGATTTTAGATTAAAGATGATATATATTGCTTTTAAACATTATGCCATTGTCGGCTGGGTCTAATACACACATGTAAGCCATCTAATCTCACTTTAAATTCATGACAATTGACCTCAATTATGTGCTATGGTTCTCTCATGAAAAAAATTCGTGCCATCAAACAAATGCTGTCATATTATATACATGAAAAAGATTGAGGAAGGCCTCCATTTACATAAAAAGTAATTAGAGCTCTAATAAATCCCTGAGAATGTCTGTTTACTGTACCAATGGATCAAACAGTTTTGACATAATCATAGTGGCTTTTATTTCACTTAGAGATTTAAACACAATTTGACACATAGATAATTTACTCCCTAGTATTAGTTTGGTTTATGTTGAGGGTAGGTCTATTTTTAACTTTTTCATACGCTTTAGGTATAACACCAACTTCAAGATGCTAACATTTCCTTTCAATATTGTGCTTTCTAGTTGATCTACTGACTTCACAATGTCTGAAATCAGATTCAGCAATCTCACTTGGGATCAAGTTATAACACTGAATCAAGTGTTAGATGAAGTAATTCCAGTCCATGGAAGGGGGCATTTCCCCACATTGGAGGTAAAACCAAAAGATATCATTCATGTTGTGAAAGATCAACTAATAGGGCAAGAAATTATTGTTAAGCATACCCGATTGAATGGTTCCACAGCCAGCTACATCCTTGCAAGCCACAATGGAATCAGCTATAAGGATCTAGATATTATTTTTGGTGTTGAACTAACAAGTGATCAGCAATTTCAGGTTGTTAAGGATACAGTTCTAGGTTGCCTGCTTGACTTTTTACCGGAAAGTGTTAAAAAGGAAAAGATCACTCTAAAGACCATGAAAGAGGCTTATGTGCAGAAGATGGTCAAAGTTTGCAATAAGCATGATCGTTGGAGTCTCATCTCTCTTTCAAATAATACTGGGAAGAATGTAGAGCTAAAATTTGTGAATTCACTCAGACGACAATTTGAGTTTAGTGTAGATTCCTTTCAAATTGTTTTGGATCCCATGTTAGAATTCTACAGTGACAAAAATGCTAAGCTAACCAAAGAATCCTATCCTGCTGTGGTAGCTGAAACTATGTATGGAAACTTCCAAGAAGCAATGACACATTTGCAATACAAGCTGATATCTACCAGAAAACCTGAAGAGATTAGAGGTGGTGGCCTTCTGAAGTATAGCAACTTGCTAGTTCATAATTTTAAGCCAGCTTGTGAAGCAGAAATCAAGATTCTGGAACGTTATATGTGTTCTAGATTCTTCATTGATTTTCCTGATGTAGCAGAACAGCAAAAGAAGATTGAATCATATCTCCACAACCATTTCATAGGTGAAGAAAATAACAAGTATAACTACCTTATGACCTTGTATGGAGTTGTGAATGAAAGCACTGTTTGCCTCATGGGTTATGAGAGAAGACAGACCCTTAATATGATCACCCTTATGGCTTTAAAAGTACTTGGAGAGCAGAATAGTCTACCCAATACACACAATGTAATTTGCTTTTATCAGCCTGCTCCATACTTTGCTGCTGAGGGAGGGTACCCTACTTATTGTGTAACATCAAGACCACCACCTATTTACTTGCAGCTATATTGCCCACCTCACATTCATGTGCCAAAGGGTATGTTTTAAAAACCACACATGCAAAAGAAACTTCACTTTAACTAAACACCTCTTAAAAACAAGTTTCCAAATTCCATAAAAATTAAAAATATTTTTATTTTTATGCAGCTACCAACTATTTACCATCAATTGTAGATTAAACCACCATGGTAAATAAAGTGCCATCTGTGAACTGACCACTTTATATGGTTTTCAAGCATTATTTGTTAGCTATAGTAACTATCAAATGTTGTGACTACTTAAAATGATTTTCAGATCTTACTGACTACTTAAGACTTCCCAATTTGCTGTGACAAATACATTAGAGATGCTTGCATCTTTGATTAAAATACAAAAGAAGAGACTCACATTTTAAAATCCAAAGGTACAGAAAAAACAAATACCAACATTTTTGTATTCAGTCGATTCTTTTGTTACATTCACTTCATTTTTTCTAGTGAATATTGCCATCAGTGAAATTTCAATGCCTAATTTCAAAGACAGCTGATTCAGAAGACATTACAACCCTGGACTTTGCAAACATTTTTTAGTTTCCCAAAGGAACAATGAAAAGAAATGGTTCTGGGAAACAGTTGACATTAGTAACTTACCAACTATCAAATAATTTAGTTAGTTTGTGGATTTGAAGAATAATACCATCTAGACGTACAAATGATACTGTATTCAGTTATACAGATTTCTTCATTTTCCTCCCAAATAAGTTGAAATAAAAATGACCAACTCTGAATATGAAAGTTTTCTGTCATCACCTATTAAAAAGAGACTCTAAATGGCAAATAGCAAAACATAGGCAGAGGTTTTTAGCCATGGCATTTACCATTTTTATGACCTGTTTGACCAACATCTTAATATATCTGGAGACCTTTAGTGATATTAAGTGAAAATGTTTTCATTATTACTAAATAAAGGCTTTTTTTTTGCATTTGCCCTTACCAATGACCAGTTTCTAACATGCTACTCAAGTGCCTCCTCATGTGAATTTTTACATAACACTGTAATTCATTCAATGATTGCAAATGTTCATCAGATATCTGAGTATCTACTCACTACATCAAAAATGCAGCTAGCAAGAGTAATCAAGACAATTTGGTACTGGCACAAGAACAGACCCAAAGACCAGTGGAACAGAATAGAGACTCCAGACATTAACCCAAACATATATGGTCAATTAATATACGATAATTGTATGCCATGGACATTCAATGGGAAAATGACAGATGACAGCCTCTTCAACAGTTGGTGTTGGCAAAACTGGACAGCTACATGTAAGAGAATGAAACTGGATCATTGTCTAACCCCATACACAAAAGTAAATTCAAAATGGATCAAAGACCTGAATGTAAGTCATGAAACCATAAAACTCTTAGAAAAAAACATAGGCAGAAACCTCTTGGGCATAAACATGAGTGACTTCTTCATGAACATATCTCCCTGGGCAAAGGAAACAAAAGCAAAAATGAACAAGTGGAACTATATGAAGCTGAAAAGCTTCTGTACAGCAAAGGACACCATCAATAGAACAAAAAGGCATCCTACAGTATGGGCGAATATATTCATAAATGACAGATCCAATAAAGGGTTGACATCCAAAATATATAAAGAGCTCATGCACCTCAACAAACAAAAAGCAAATAATCCAATGAAAAAATGGGCAGAGGAACTGAACAGACAGTTCTCCAAAGAAGAAATTTAGATGGCCAACAGAAACATGAAAAGATGCTCCATATCGCTAGTCATCAGAGAAATGCAAATTAAAACCACAATGAGATATCATCTCACACCAATAAGGATCACCACCACCCAAAAGACAAGCAACAACAAATGTTGGCTAGGTTGTGGAGAAGGGGGAACCCTCCTACACTGCTGGTGGGAATGTAAATTACTTCAACCATTGTGGAGAGCAATATGGAGGTTCCTCAAAAAGCTCAAAATAGAAATACCATTTGACCCAGGAATCCCACTTCTAGGAATTTACCCTAAGAATGCAGAAGCCCAATTTGAAAAAGACATATGCACCCCTATGTTTATCACAGTGCTATTTAAAATAGCCAAGAAATGGAAGCAACCTAAATGTCCATCAGTAGATGAATGGATAGATGTGGTACATATACACAATGGAATATTATTAGCCATAAGAAGAAAACAAGTCCTACCATTTGCAACAGCATGGATGGAGCTAGAGGGTATTATCCTCAGTGAAATAAGCCAGGCAGAGAAAGACAAGTACCAAATGATTTCACTCATATGTGGAATATAATCACAAAAGAAAAACTGAAGGAACAAAACAGCAGCAGAATCACAGAACCCAAGAAAGGACTAACAGTTACCAAAGGGAAAGGGACTGGGGAGGATGGGTGGGAAGGGAAGGAGAAGGGGGGGAGAAGAAAGCAGGGCTTACTATTAGCACGTATAATGTGGGGGGTCACGGGGAGGGCTGTGCAACACAGAGAAGACAAGTAGTGATTTTACAGCATCTTACTACACTGATGGACAGTGACTAATGGGGTATGTGGGGGGGACTTGGTGAAGGGGGGAGTCTGGTAAACATAATGTTCCTCATGTAATTGTAGATTAATGATACCAAAAAAATATATATTAAAAAGCAAAAAAAAAATGTATGGATTGAGTAATGCTGTTAAATGTAATTCACTAGTTTTATGATGATTTATGGCAATTCACTTGTTTTACATTCTATACTGGCAGTAGAATTTTAACCATTTTCCAAAATTCTAATTAGTAGTCTACATTATGAGTAAAGTGTGACCAAGTCACACTTGGTGCTTTGGCTCAACTAGAGAACCCAGAAGCCTAAGACTGAATTCTTGTTTTAACATTGGTACAGTCCTGGAGATATCAGGAGACCATGAAAATGACAGTAGGGGTGGTATAAATATTCAAATTAATATCTTACTCAGCAATTATTCTTTCATTATTGGAGAACAACATAAAAAATTGTTTCTACATAGAATGTGGCTTCAATCCCAAAAGGAAAATAATAAAGATATTGTAATATCTTTGTTTTGTAAAATCAGAGTTATAAAAGGCATTCCAGTATATTTGTAGTAGTCACTTCTAGAATATTTCTTTAAAATAATAGCTGGCATTAGATATCCAATGACAATTAAAATTTCTTTTAAAATTTCTTTTTACAAATATTCACCTACCCCCCAATAAATTAGACAATCCAAATATATATTAGTGAATATGTGAATGTGAATAAAGAGAGTGGAAATAATGTTCTTTAAGCATTACATGTGACCTTGAGCAAGGATTTCTAAACAAAAATTTTTTTATGGTTTTGGGAGTATTATAGGGTAACATTGGGACACTTAGAATTGAATGCCTTCAAAATGCAATGTTTGTTCAGGCAGTGAACTCCAAATAACTATTGTCTTACTGCAACTCCACCAGATATATTATCAGATGACGTACTTCCAGGTAGTGTCAGTAGGTAAAAGATGTATATATTGTAACAGTTTGTAATGCCCTCTTTCTTTTTCCCCGCCCTTATCCCTCCCTTCCCACCCATCGTCCCCAGTCCCTTTCCCTTTGGTAATATTAGTCCATTCTTGGGTTCTGTGATTAAGGTTAAAGATTTTCTTTGAAAAAGACCTAAAGTGAAAGGCATCCTCTTCTAGTTAAATAATATGTGTACTGAAATAGAAACCATACCAGGGAGGTTATCTGCTTTAGAAATGTAAAGAACCATGTTTAATATAAGTAGATTTTTTTTTTTTTGTGGAACATCCTCTTCAAAGGATGTCATTTTTTTAATTTTGGTATCATTAATCTACAATTACAGAAAGAACATTATGTTTACTAGGTTCCCCCCTTCACCAAGTCCCCCCCACATACCCCTTCACAGTCACTGTCCATCTGTGTAGTAAGATGCCGTAAAATCACTACTTGTCTTCTCTGTGTTGCACGGCCCTCCCCGTGTCCCCTACGCACTATATATACATGCTAATCGTAATGCCCTCTTTCTTTTTCCCCGCCCTTATCCCTCCCTTCCCACCCATCGTCCCCAGTCCCTTTCCCTTTGGTAATATTAGTCCATTCTTGGGTTCTGTGATTCTGCTGCTGTTTTGTTCCTTCAGTTTTCATTTGTTCTTATACTCCACATATGAGTGAAATCATTTGGTACTTGTCTTCTCCACTTGGCTTATTTCACTGAGCATAATACCCTCTAGCTCCATCCATGTTGTTGCGAATGGTAGGATCTGTTTTTTTCTTATGGCTGCATAATATTCCATTGTGTATATGTACTACTATAAGTAGATTTAAATGAAATCCAGTGCCTGTTTACTAAGTCAAGGAGAGTACATTTGTAGAAGGGATATACAAATTGTAATCCTGACAATTTATAAAGAGGGGTAATAGTAATCCATTTTCCTGTAGAGCAAGTTTTTAATTCCTCTTGTTTTTCATCCATGTTTTCCTTATTTACTAAATTCATACTTCTCTGTGCTCAATAATAAGATGCAAAAACAATGAAATCTAAGGGCAATTTATTACTATTTCTATCACTGGAAGATAAAATGACAATGTTCCAAGTTTAGTTCATAGTGAGGGGAGAGTCTGGATATGTCAGAAATGTCAACAAAATTATTAACTCAGGTAGGGTTAATCATAGATGGCCCCATTCTAGAGAGTAAAGCTTTTGTTTGTGCATTGTGGGGAATCCAATTTTAGGATCTCTGATTTTTCAAGATCCCTTTTAACTGGGATACACTAAAAACACTTTAATTTCAGAGGCCATGATGCTGGAGATAAACATTCACTTTTCAGTTCTGGAATTCTAGGCAACTATGAGTAAATCACTAACATGGCTTACTATTTCATTTAGAGTTCAGACTGCTGTAAATTATGAACTAACATTTTAAAGTAAGAAATAGAGTTAGTTTAAGTGTTCCTACGTGTTCCTGTATAACTCTTAGGAATTTTTTAAAAATAATAGCCACATATCAATTTGGATTTAATACATAAAATTATATGTCAAAGTATGCAAAGCTTACAAAATTTTACATTTCTATAGAATTTATGTTAAAATATAAAACTATTAATAGATTCATCTTCATTAATTAAATGCAGTATCACATTTATTGAAAACATTCAGTGTTTTTAATGTATTTCACTCAAAAAGTTTGTTGTCCAATAAATGTTGGAAATACCGTGTTGTATTTTCTGAATTTCCTAGACCTCAATCCATTATAACTAGATGATACTGCCCTATGGCCATCTTTTCCAATTTGTCTTCAAGTTCTTTTAGTTTTCAAATTACAAATGACTAATGCTAAAACATAAGGTGACATAGCAAACTCTTACTTGCTCTTTAAAGACATTTTGCTATTTTACACCCTGTGTATCTCTGAAAAATAAATCTACTTTGTTTCCATACACTATTAATTGATCTAATCAAAAAAGTTCCTTTGGACAGCTTATTTAATTTCACATAGTCCCTGTTTAGACTGAGTGAAATTAGTATTTATAACTACTATTTAATTTGAAAAGCATGAGCAACTAGAAAATTCATTATTTAAAGTTAAATGAATATCTCAACCTGCAACAAATTAAGGTAATTATCCAGATAATTTAGTCCAGAAACATGCCACTAAACAATGAAAAAGGAAGAGTGGATCTATATTATGTGTGATCCAAGTCAATGAATAACTTCACTTTTCCCATATATACCAGACCAAAAATAATTATTGGATATAAGTATATCACAATACCATTTCACTAGATGTAAACCAATTCATCCAATACAGAATTTAAAGTTAAAAGATCTGACTTCAAAGCTTAGCCAACAAGTTGAATCCATTAGTATTTATCTCAAATATGTGTTTCCAATTTTAATTCAAATCCAGTTGTTTAGCACTAAAGAAAATATTGGTGAAATATTACAGTCACTGAATGGTAAATGAAATAGTAACATCTAAATGTAGTTGCCCACCAGTCAGTAAAATTACTGATAAGATTTCCTACATTACTTCAAGGAGACCTACCTTTTCACTAAACAATTCAGCATCTTAGGAAAGCAGTTAATATAAATACAGCTTTATGAATATTTTAGGGGCCTTTTTAGCCTTATAGTTCACAACAATTTAAAATTTTTACTGCAAAAACTTTGAAGTATTCTTAAGATCTTACTCTGTTACTGTAAATGAAATTTTTAAGAGTTTCAATGGAGTTTTAAGAAATGACTGAAATGTCCAGAGTTGAGTGAAATATGTATCGTTGCTTTAATGTTAACTATATCTTAAATCAGATTAAAATTTTTAAACCATGTTATTATTCATTATATAGCTAAAGCTGAGACATATATGTACTATTTTGGAAAATATATATTATTGTTGACAAAAAAATGTTATATGAACAGTGCAGGATCTTTTTGGTGGAAACTTTTTTAAATGGATTATACACCATGATTATTGTTCTTTTATTCATCTAATAGGTCTTAAACCTATTTCATTTGCTTTGTCCCGTGCTTCTGTGCACTCTGTGGAAAAAGTACTGCAGACATTCTGTTATTAGATTAAATGAGTTTTTTAAATAAAAACACTGTGAAACATGCAGTGGTGTGCCAACTGCATAATGGGTAAATGCCTATTATTTCAAATACCACCAAATTATTTGTTTGCAGTATGTTCAAAAAAGTACTTACTTATAAATCAACTTTACCCTGGAATTTGTATAGAATCCCCACTGGTATTTGGGAAAGTACTGACCTTCACTATATTATGGCTCTAATAATTGACTTTACCACTTATAATAATCAACCACTAACTCCATTTGCCGAGAATAATTGTATAAGTGGTTTTCATTCATTCATTCATTCCCCAAACTTCATTTGATTTTTCTTTGGTAAAATTTACTTATCTTCTCCTCCCTCTTAAATAAATGGTACATACACTACATTGGATAAGAACATAAGTGGTGGTGAAATAAAAACAGTATCATACAAGGAAATGAGTCAAAATGATATGACATTGCATTGAATCCCCCCATACACACACACATCAGTACTACATATTTAGTATAGCCACATAGTGTATCTTCTCAGGTCCATGTATGCTGGCCAGATATCCAAGCAATGATCTTAAGTGATCATTCTATGTAGTGAAAAATGTTAGAATACAGTGTTTTTTAAAAATACAAAAACTGGTAAAAGTGACTGGAAAGATAAAATGCCACTTGAAATGGTTTGCTTGAAGTTTCTACAGGTTTAGCAACACCCTAGCAATTAGGTAGAGGATTAAGTATCTTAACTGAAATGTAGAGCAATGTATTAGTAAATACCCTTATGCTGAAGATGTCATTTTTTTCTCTACACAGTGTGAATTATCAGATGACTAAAGTTTAAAGTAAAATAGATTATTACGATAAAAAACTCACTGAAGCAAGACAGTTTTTTAATCCTTTAATATGCAAGGATAAATTGTGCCTTTTCTGGTACTACAGATTTTACCAGAAAGCATAGATACTATCTTCTTAAGTAAAAATAACCTACTTTATGTAAATAACAAGTGCAAACCAAAAATATTCCTGTCCACAATGTTTCGCTTGTAACGTGCCAGTTAAATCATGGGTGATATAAAAAAGGGCATCATTATAAAAAATATAGCATATTTTTCCAACCACTGTAACATTATCTCATTATTGAACATCAGTAGACATGAGATCCATTTACTGTGGGATCACTGACAACGATGCCATTAAGATACTTGCATTATTAAAAAATGTATTAGACTTTGTAACTGCTGTACCTGTCCTTTCCCCACATTATTTCCAGTGTTGAAGTGGAGACACCTTATTGCACTATATGCTGACATCCATGCCCAAATAAGGTCTGGTCCATACTGTGAAAACAAAAATGGAATATCTAAATAGATTATCTACTATCTACTTGCATGATTCCTTCAAAGGTATACTTTGTTCATTCGTTTTCTTATAATTTTAACAAATCTTTCACTTACTTAAAATACAAATTGTAAAGATGAGTTATTGTGAGTAGTATTCTGTTTCCAATCATTGCTCACATTCCATGCTGTCCTTCCCAGCCATCTCCAGATCCATCTCTCATATCATGTGTTACTATGAATCTCCATTTCCAAAATAACAATTAGTTGCCATGGAAAGAGTTACAACATTAAAAATGTAATTTTATTAAGATCAAACAATGAATTGGGTCTCCTTTAGAATATACACATACTTGTGAAATGGACTTCACATTTCTTTTATTTTTTTAGAGATTCCCTCCTCCTATATCCACATATACAAGCATATGCAAATGTAGCAGGCACTTAATGTGCATGTCATGGAGCAAAATCACCTCTCCAGTTTCAAAGGGAGACAGAAAACATATGTATAAGAATGGTCTTAGGTTATGTTTAAAATATTTAGTTGAAACATGATTTATCTGAGGCACACAAAGAATGGGGATAAGAAAGTGGCTGAACTGAGAGGCATTACCAAATATTATAGAAAATTGTTAAAAAAAAAAAAAGAAAAGAAAAAGTAATTCTCTGGGAGTAGTTCTATGGGACAGTAATTATATTATTATTACTATTATTTATTTATTTATTTATTTTGTTATCATTAATCTACAATTACATGAAGAACATTATGTTCACTAGGCTCTCTCTTACCCCAAGTGACCACCACAAACCCCATTACAGTCACTGTCCATCAGCATAGTAAGATGTTGTAGAATCACTACTTGTCTTCTCTGTGTTGCAAAGCCCTCCCCTTTCCACCCCCCCCCACATTATACATGCTAATCATAATACTCCCTTTCTAACTCCCCGCCCATATCCCTCACTACCCTCCCATTCTCCCCAGTCTCTTTCCCTTTGGTAACTGTTAGTCCATTCTTGGGTTCTGTGATTCTGCTGCTGTTTTGTTCCTTCAGTTTTCCTTTTGTTCTTATACTCCACAGATGAGTGAAATCATTTGGTATTTGTCTTTCCCCAGTGGGCATCCCTGTCTTGTTCCCAGTCTTAGAGAAAAGGCTTTTCAGTTTCTCACTGTTAAGTATGATGTTGGCTGTGGGTTTCTCATATATGGCCTTTATTAGGTTGAGGTATTTGCCCTCTATACCCAATTTGTTGAGAGTTTTTATTATGAATGGATGTTGAATTTTTTTTTAGATAATTATTTTTTATTGAAGGGTAGTTGACACACAGTATTACATTAGTTTCAGGTGTACAGCACAGTGATTCAACATTTATATACATGATAATTCTAGGTACCAGCTATCACCATACCAAGTTGTTACAATATTTTAACTATATTCCTTATGCTATACATTACATCCCGGTTACTTATTTTTTTACAATTGGAAGTGTGTATATATATATATATTTTTTTTGTGAGGGCATCTCTCATATTTATTGATCAAATGGTTGTTAACAACAATAAAACTCTGTATAGGGGAGTCAATGCTCAATACACAATCATTAATCCAACCCAAGCCTATTTTTCATCAGTCTCCAATCTTCTGAAGCATAACGAACAACTTCTTACATGGAGAACAAATTCTTACATAGTGAATAAGTTACATGGTGAACAGTACAAGGGCAGTTATCACAGAAGCTTTCGGTTTTGCTCATGCATTATGAACTATAAACAGTCAGTTCAAATATGAATATTCATTTGATTTTTATACTTGATTTATATGTGGATACCACATTTCTCTCTTTATTATTATTATATTTAATAAAATGCTGAAGTGGTAGGTAGATATAAGATAAAGGTAGAAAACATAGTTTAGTGTTGTAAGAGAGCAAATGTAGATGATCATGTGTGTGCCTGTAGACTATGTGTTAATCCAAGCTAGAGAAGGGCAATAAAACATCCACGTATGCAGAAGATATCTCTCAGAACAGGGGGTGGGAGGTTCTAAGCCTCACCTCTGTTGAACCCCATTTTCTCCCCTGATGGCCCCCCTGCGACTGTGCCTGTCTTAGGTTGTTCCTCCCTTGAGGAATCTTACCGGTCTCTGGCTAACCAGTCATCTTCCGGGGCCATACAGGGAAATGTAATGTTGGTAAGTGAGAGAGAAGCCTTATTGTTTGAAAAGGTTAGCTTTTTACTTCTTTGCATATTTATGCTCTGTGGCTTCTATGCCCAGAATTTGTCTTTAGGTATCTTTACCACTTGGAAGAATTATGATACTCGGTAAATTTGATATGAGGCACGAATTCTATTTAAGGGTTGTAATTAGGAAGGAAGAAGAAAAGCTATAGAAGTAGCAGGTGGAAGAAAACATGGGAAGATTGATTATTTCCTTGACATATCTTCTTGTAGAGTAACTTCAGAATGTATAGGTTTTAAGCTACTCCTTAAATTGCGCACACACATTAACATAATAGGAGTATAGTTACATAACCAAAGCATACCTGTAATTACCAGCCATCTCCAGTGAAACCAAGAAAACCAGTTATTCAACTTAGGCATTTGTGAAAACTTATCTATGATATGGTGGATATTGTCCAACTGAACTTGAACAGTCTGAGAGAAATCAGACAAATTAAAACAACCTATTCCTGGGGACTGTTCACATCCCATATGTTCTTTTAACAGTAAATATTCTGTAGTTGTAAGATTTTGGAGCGCTACAATCTGCACTTCTCCGAATTCTTGGTTGAGTTCCAACAGTATAGATCCAGTCAAATTTGTTGTTTTACTGTATGCACAGGCCAGCTTAGATATCTCCTTCCTCATTCCCATGGCAAGTCCAGGAACTGGTCGGATGAGTGCATCTACAGCTGTAGTAGTGCGTGGATCTTTGTTGGAATTTTTTGATGATCATCTTCTGGCATGAGTCTTCCAGAGAGTGCTGATGTTGGAAGTTCTTTTTCATATCGTATCTTAGTTCATTTTCAGGGAAGCCCAATTAGGCTTTGATCCTCTGTATAAACACAAACAGACCCTTTGCGTACACTTTTATATGCCCTTTATACCCTTGTGTAGAACTCATTGGAGGTCACCACACAGGAAATGCCTTTTTTTTTTTTTTGGTGTCATTAATCTACACTTACATGACGAATATTATGTTTACTAGGCTCTCCCCTATACCAGGACCCCCTATAAACCCCTTTACAGACACTGTCCATCAGCATAGCAAAATGTTGTAGAATCAGTACTTGCCTTCTCTGTGTTGTACAGCCCTCCCCTTTCTCCCACCACCCCATGCATGCTAATCTTAATATCTCCCTTCTTCTTCACCCCCTTATCCCTCCCTACCCACCCATCCTCCCCAGTCCATTTCCCTTTGGTACCTGTTAGTCCATTCTTGGGTTCTGTGATTCCGCTGCTGTTTTGTTCCTTCAGTTTTTCCTTTGTTCTTATACTCCACAGATGAGTGAAATCATTTGGTATTTCTCTTTCTCCGCTTGGCTTGTTTCACTGAGCATAATACACTTCAGCTCCATCCATGTTGCTGCAAATGGTAGGATTTGCCCTTTTCTTATGGCTGAGTAGTATTCCATTGTGTATATGTACCACCTCTTCTTTATCCGTTCATCTATTGATGGACATTTAGGTTGCTTCCAATTCTTGGCTATTGCAAATACTGCTGCGATAAACATAGGGGTGCATTGGTCTTTCTCATACTTGATTGCTGCATTCTTAGGGTAAATTCCTAGGAGTGGAATTCCTGGGTCAAATGGTAAGTCTGCTTTGAGCATTTTGATGTACCTCCATACTGCTTTCCACAATGGTTGAACTAATTTACATTCCCACGAGCAGTGTAGGAGGGTTCCCCTTTCTCCACAGCCTTGCCAACATTTGTTGTTGTTTGTCTTTTGGATGGCAGCCATCCTTACTGGTGTGACGTGATACCTAATTGTAGTTTTAATTTGCATTTCTCTGATAATTACTGATGTGGAGCATCTTTTCATGTGTCTGTTCGCCATCTGTATTTCTGTTTTGGAGAACTGTCTGCTCAGTTCCTCTGCCCATTTTTTAATTGGGTTATATGTTTTTTGTTTGTTGAGGCGCGTGAGCTCTTTATATATTCTGGACATCAAGCGTTTATTGGATCTGTCATTTTCAAATATATTCTCCCATACTGTAGGGTTCATTTTTGTTCTATTGATGGTGTCTTTTGCTTTACAGAAGGTTTTCAGCTTAATATAGTCCCACTTACTCATTTTTGCTGTTGTTTTCCTTGCCCGGGGAGATATGTTCAAGAAGAGGTCACTCATGTTTATGTCTAAGAGGTTTTTGCCTATGTTTTCTTCCAAGAGTTTAATGGTTTCATTGCTTACATTCAGGTCTTTGATCCATTTTGAGTTTACTTTTGTACATGGGGTTAGACAATGGTCCAGTTTCATTCTCCTACATGTAGCTGTCCAGTTTTGCCAGCACAATGTGTTGAAGAGACTGTCATTTCACCATTGTATGTCCATGGCTAATTTATAAAATATTAATTGACCATATATGTCTGGGTTAATGTCTGGATTCTCTAGTCTGTTCCATTGGTCTGTGGCTCTGTTCTTGTGCCAGTACCAAAATGTCTTAATTACTATGGCTTTATAGAAGAAATTGAAGTTGGGGAGTGAGATCCCCCCTACTTTATTCTTCTTTCTCAGGATTGCTTCGGTTATTCAGGGTTTTTGGTGTTTCCATATGAATTTTTGAATTATTTGTTCCAGTTCATTGAAGAATGTTGCTGGTAGTTTCTTAGGGATTGCATCAAATCTGTATATTGCTTTGGGCAGGATGGCCATTTTGACGATATTAATTCTTCCTAGCCACCAGCATGGGATGCGTTTCCATCTGTTAGTGTCCCCTTTAATTTCTCTTAAGAGAGACTTGTAGTTTTCAGAGTATAAGTCTTTCACTTCTTTGGTTAGGTTTATTCCAAGGTATTTTATTTTTTTTGATGCAATTGTGAATGGAGTTGTTTTCCTGATTTCTCTTTCTGTTGGTTCATTGCTAGTGTATAGGAAAACCACAGATTTCTGTGTGTTGATTTTGTATCCTGCAACTTTGCTGTATTCCGATATCAGTTCTAGTAGTTTTGGGGTGGAGTCTTTAGGGTTTTTTAAGTACAGTATCATGTCATCTGCAAATAGTGACAGTTTAACTTCATCTTTACCAATCTGGATTCCTTGTATTTGTTTGTTTTGTCTGATTGCCGTGGCTATGACCTCCAGTACTATGTTAAATAACAGTGGGGAGAGTGGTCATCCCTGTCTAGCTCCCGATCTCAGAGGAAATGCTTTCCGATTCTCGCTGTTCAATATAATGTTGGCTGTGGGTTTATCATAGATGGCCTTTATTATGTTGAGGTACTTGCCCTCTATTCCCATTTTGCTTAGTGTTTTTATCATGAATGGATGTTGAACTTTGTCAAATGCTTTTTCTGCATCTATGGAGATGATCATGTGGTTTTTGTCTTTCTTTTTGTTGATGTGGTGGATGATGTTGATGGACATTCGAATGTTGTACCATCCTTGCATCCCTGGGAAAAATCCCAATTGGTCATGGTGTATGATCCTTTTGATGTATTTTTGAATTCGGTTTGCTAATATTTTGTTGAGTATTTTTGCATCTACGTTCATCAGGGATATTGGTCTGTAGTTTTCTTTTTTGGTGGGGTCTTTGCCTGGTTTTGGTATTAGGGTGATGTTAGCTTCATAGAATGAGTTTGGGAGTATACTCTCCTCCTCTATTTTTTGGAAAACTTTAAGGAGAATGGGTATTATGAATTCCCTGTATGTCTGATAAAATTCTGAGGTAAATCCATCTGGCCCGGGGGATTTGTTCTTTGGTAATTTTTGGATTACCGCTTCAATTTCATTGCTGGTAATTGGTCTGTTTAGATTTTCTGTTTCTTTCTGGGTAAGTCTTGGAAGGTTGTATTTTTCTAGGAAGTTGTCCATTTCTCCTAGGTTTCCCAGCTTGTTAGCATATAGGTTTTCATAGTATTCTATAATAATTCTTTGTATTTCTGAGGGGTCCGTCATGAGTTTTCCTTTCTCGTTTCTGATACTGTTGATTTGTGTTGACTCTCTTTTCCTCTTAATAAGTCTGGCTAGAGGCTTATCTATTTTGTTTCTTTTCTCGAAGAACCAGCTCTTGGTTTCATTGATTTTTGCTATTGTTTTATTCTTCTCAATTTTATTTATTTCTTCTCTGATCTTTATTATGTCCCTCCTTCTGCTGACATTAGGCTTCATTTGTTCTTCTTTTCCAATTTCGGTAATTGTGACATTAGACCATTCATTTGGGATTGTTCTTCCTTTTTTAAATATGCTTGGATTTCTATATACTTTCCTCTTAAGACTGCTTTTGCTGTGTCCCACAGAAGTTGGGGCTTAGTGTTGTTGTTGTCATTTGTTTCCATATATTGGTGGATGTCCATTTTGATTTGGTCATTGATCCATTGATTATTTAGGAGCGTGTTGTTAAGCCTCCATGTGGTTGTGAGTCTTTTTGCTTTCTTTGTACAGTTTATTTCTAGTTTTATGCCTTTGTGGTCTGAAAAGTTGGTTGGTAGGATTTCAATCTTTTGGAATTTACTGAGGCTGTTTTTGTGGCCTACTATGTGGTCTATTCTGGAGAATGTTCCATGTGCACTTGAGAAGAATGTATATTCTGTTGCTTTTGGATGTAGAGTTCTATAGATGTCTATTAGGTCCATCTGCTCTACTGTGTTGTTCAGTGCTTCCGTGCCCTTACTTATTTTCTGCCCAGTGGATCTATCCTTTGGTGTGAGTGGTGTGTTGAAGTCTCCTAGAATGAATGCATTGCAGTCTATTTCCCCCCTTTAGTTCTGTTAGTATTTGTTTCACATATGCTGGTGCTCCTGTGTTGGGTGCATATATATTTAGAATGGTTATATCCTCTTTTTGGACTGAGCCCTTTATCATTATGTAGTGTTCTTCTTTATCTCTTGTTACTTTCTTTGTTTTGAAGTCTATTTTGTCTGATATTAGTACTGCAACCCCTGCTTTCTTCTCGCTGTTGTTTGCCTGAAATATGTTTTTCCATCCCTTGACTTTTAGTCTGTACATGTCTTTGGGTTTGAGGTGAGTTTCTTGTAAGCAGCATATAGATGGGTCTTCTTTTTACTCATTCTATTACTCTGTGTGTTTTGATTGGTGCATTCAGTCCAATTACATTTAGGGTGACTATTGAAAGATATGTACTTATTGCCATTGCAGGCTTTAAATTCATGGTTACCAAAGGTTCAAGGTTAGCCTCTTTAGTATCTTACTACCTAACTTAGCTCGCTTATTGAGCTGTTATATAAACTGTCTGGAGATTCTTTTCTTCTCTCCCTTCTTATTCCTCCTCCTCCATTCTTCATATGTTGGGTGTTTTGTTCTGTGCTCTTTATAGGAGTGCTCCCATCTAGAGCAGTCCCTGTAAGATGTCCTGTAGAGGTGGTTTGCGGGAAGCAAATTCCTTCAGCTTTTGTTTGTCTGGAAATTGTTTAATCCCACCATCATATTTGAATGATAGTCGTGCTCGATACAGTATCCTTGGTTCAAGGCCCTTCTGTTTCATTGCATTTAATATATCATGCCATTCTCTTCTGGCCTCTAAGGTTTCTCTCAAGAAGTCTGATGTTAGCCTGATGGGTTTTCCTTTATAGGTGACCTTTTTCTCTCTACCTGCCTTTAAAACTCTTGCCTTGTCCTTGATCTCTGCCATTTTAATTATTGTGTATCTTGGTGTTGTCCTCCTTGGATCCTTTCTGTTGGGGGTTCTGTGTATTTCCGTGGTCTGTTCGATTATTTCCTCCCCCAGTTTGGGGAAGTTTTCAGCATTTATTTCTTCCAAGATATTTTCCATCCCTTTTCCTCTCTCTTCTTCTTCTGCTACCCCTATAATACGGATATTGTTCCTGTTGGATTGGTCACACAGTTCTCTTAACATTGTTTCATTCCTGTAGATCCTTTTATCTCTATGTCAGCTTCTATGCGTTCCTGTTCTCTGGTTTCAATTCCATCAATGGCCTCTTGCATCCTATCCATTCTGCTTATAAACCCTTCCAGAGTTTGTTTCCTTTCTGTAATCTCCTTTCTGGCATCTGTGATCTCCCTCCAGACTTCATCCCATATCTCTTGCGTATTTCTCTGCATCTCTGTCAGCATGTTTATGATTCTTATTTTGAATTCTTTGTCAGGAAGACTGGTTAGGTCTGTCTCCTTCTCTGGTGTTGTCTCTGTGATCTTTTTCTGCCTGTAGCTTTGCCTTTTCATGGTGATAGGAATAGTTTGCAGAGCTGGGACGAGTGACGGCTGGAAGAACTTCCCTTCTTGTTGGTTTGTGGCCCTCCTCTCCTGGGAGAACAGTGACCTCTAGTGGCTTGTGCTGGGTAGCTGTGCACAGACAGGGCTTCTGCTTCCTGCCCGGCTGCTATGGAGTTTATCTCCGCTGTTGCTGTGGGTGTGGCCTGGCTCGGGCTGCTGCTCCAAAATGGTGGATTCCCGTTGGAGGGGGAGCGGCCTGGAGGCTATTTATCTCCGTAAGGGGCCTCCGAGCTCCCTGCAGTCCAGGGGATTCGGGTGCCCAGAGATCCCCGGATTCTCTACCTCTGGATTAAGTGTCCCGCCCTGCCACTTTAAGACTTCCCAAAAGCACCCGCCAAAACAAAACAACAACCACACACACACACAAAAGAAATTTGTAAAATTAAAAAAATAAAAAATAAAAATAAATAATCGCCGCTCATTTTTCTTTATTCTCCGGCGCCAGCATCAGGCATCTGCTCACTGGTCTTGCTGCCCTGTTTCCCTAGTATTGGGGTCCCTATCCCATTAAGACTTCCAAAAATCGCTAGCCTAAACAAAACAGCAAAAAAAAAAAAAAATGGCCTCTCGCTTTTCTTATGTCCTCTGGCGCCAGGCCTCCGGTACCCGCTCACTGTTCTTGCTGCCCTGTTTCCCTAGTATCCAGGGCCCCCCGCGCACGCACTGTGTCTGCGCTCTGGCCCTGATGACTGGGGCTGGGTGTTCAGCAGTCCTGGGCTCTGTCTCCTTCCCACTCTGCCTACTCTTCTCCGGCTGGGAGCTGGGGGGAGGGGTGCTCGGGTCCCGCGGGGCCGGGGCTTGTATCTTACCCCCTTTACGAGGCACTGGTTCTCGCAGGTGTGGATGTAGTCTGGATGGTGTCCTGTGTCTTCTAGTCTTTATTCTAGGAAGAGTTGTCTTTTGTTATATTTTCATAGATATATATATGGTTTTGGGAGGAGATCTCCGCTGCTCTACTCACGCCGCCATCTTGGCTCCAATCCCCTAGATGATATTTTTCATGCCCAATTCTTGCAACACCTGTTGGAGCTCTCTGCATACATTTTCCAGCTAGTGGGTAAGTATGGTAAATCACCCTGATTAGGCCAAACTGCCCTGATGGCTGCTGTCAGCCAATCCAGAAGCATTTGATTCCCTGAGGGGTAATGGGCAGTTTACAGCCACTGCCAGAAAGAAGAGTGAGTCATCAGGGAACCAAGTCTACTCATTTCAGAACCCAACATAACAATGTTTTCCACTCCCATATCCCAGAGACACAAAACGTATGCAGGCAGTGGTTCTGATGGCTTCTGCTGATACCAGATGCTCATGTCCACCAGCTCATCCTGGGTATGTGGCAGACCATGGAGTGCTCCACAACCTGGGGAGCGGAGGCTCTTCCCCTAAGGAGCCCACGGTTGTTGTTTTACTTTCTTAATTACAACCAGGTGGGCCTTTAATACAGGAGAGGCTGGTGCCTCAGGTGGTGGTCTCAGCAACTGATTGGCTCTCAGTGCCACACCCTCATAGTCTCTGGACACCTCCTCCACAAACTCTGGAGCTAAAGGAACCACTCTTTCCTCCCCCTACCCCACAATCTTTTGCAATGTGGACTCTCCTGCTGCATCCCCTTGCTGCTGCTAAGGAATTTTCCAGGAGCACTACCCATCCTCTCAATAACTGTCTCTCTTCCTTAAGGGCATTCATAGGTCATAACCCAGTTCCTCTAAGCGATGCTGAAGTGTTTCTCTTTCCTGCTGAAGTCTCTCTCTTTCCTCAATAACCCTCTCTCTCTCCTTGATAATCCACTCTCTCTCCTCAGTGACACTTTCCACTACCTGGATGAAAAGAGATCCTACAATGCCAGCTGCTATATGGCCACTCAGGGCCTATAAGCAGTCTTCTATCTGATGGAGGGCTATTCTGGTGTCTACACTCTTGCCCAATTCTGGGGAAGGTCCCACCCCTCTAGGAGGTGCTTTACTCTAGGTCAATTCTCTACTAGGAGCTCCCCAATTGGAAGCCCCACATACAGGGGGTTCTCAAGTGAAGATGCACCCTCTACCACTGCAGCCATTGGGGTCTCCCCATCATCCCTAGAGGCAGTCTGCTCAAGGGTCACACCCCATTTAGACAGATTTTGTGTTCAGAGGTCCTGCTGACTACTGCCAGATGTAACTCTGGGGGGAACATCCCAGGACAAAATACCTCTAAAACCGAAGTCAGTCAAAGGGAGAAGTACAGTTAAGAAACCCATTTATTTCATGCAAGCAGTCATCCTGTCTACCTTGACCAGACTGCAGCAGAAGAGAGCTCCATCCAACCTCTCTGGTCCAGATAAGCTCTCTCACGCCCTTGCAATTATCTATTGATATGTAGATGGACCACCTCTCTCCACCCCTTGAAATACCTATTAATATGGAGATGGACTACTCTTCTCCACCCTTTACAAACATTTATTGATATGCAAATGCACTAAATCCAGGTGAGAGATTCTGGAAATATTACAATTTTACCCATACTTGGAGAACAGGATCAATAAATTCCTTGTGTTAAGTTTATCTTATAGAATTATCTAGAGAACTGACTGTGGATGGTGACATAATGTCTCTCACTGGAGAAAGACATCATGGGACCACATGTCAAGCCTAGGACCCATTCTTGAAAGCTTTAAAAGACAGAATCTTAATTCTTTGAGCACACCTCCTCCACTCTGAGGTTGTCTAAATTCCCATTTCTTTGAATGTATACTTTTTGCTTTGTATAAACACTTCTCTTGCTGCTCAACTTACTGTTTTGTCTCTGCACTCTTCCAGTGATAGGTATCTTTGTTACTTTTCTATTTAATTAAATTTTCTAGACTTTAGCACAAGTCTTCACTCTGTCCTACTTCAAACAAGTAGGAAAGGGCTACTGAGATCTCTGATTTGGGTTTGCAAGTTCCTGTTGCCTCGGTGACCCAGACAGCACTGCAGCTGTATAATCATGTGCTGTAATAACCTGCCTGAAAATCTCCTTTATTTGTCTTTGGGAAGTTCTCAGAACATAATCTCACCCCAGCCAGTACTCTGTGGCTCCTCCAAATCTTGGGGTGGTACAGGATTAGTTTCCATGCCATGCAGATTCAAGCAGACACTGGTTGCCAGGTGACCCTGGCTTAAGGAGTTGGCAAGGGATCTACTCTATTCCAAGCATGAGTTCAGTCAACTTCCCTTTCCTCTCTCTGTTCTTCCTTGCTCTCTGCTGCCTTCACAGCAGCTGCCATTCCCTACTATCACTTTAATGAATTCCTTCCTACCTACACACATCCAACCTGCTTGAGAATTCTTTCTCATTTAGAGTCAAGAACCCTCCCCCATCCAGGTTAAGGTTTCACCTAGTGTTCAGAGAGACCTCCCCAGATAAAGCTCCTGAACAAAACAATGAAGAACTGATTGTGAAACTTGTGGACTCGAAAACACTGGAGGTGTTACAGGGAGTGGTCTTTCTCACCCCTCCTGTGGGAAACATGTAAAAGGAACACAAAAGATGAGGCTAGAAGACAGTTTTATTTTGCAAGGAGAAATTATACAAGAGACAGCAGGCAGCCTGAGAGGTCAGGATCAGGTCTGTTTATTTGAATACTTGCTGGTTTTATAGTAAAACTATAAGGGGTGGGTTCAGGTGGATCTAGTCTGTTGGCAGGTTCAGATTATATAACTGATCTGGCTCTGGGCATACTCTTACCTATAATGTATAATGAAAAACCCACTGGGCATGTGTGGAAATATAGTGATCATGTGAATGGGTCAAGGTCATTCTCAGATCTGTCTGAGTGCCCTTTGTGTAGGTATTAGCTTTTGGGATTTCCTGGCTTTGTCTAAATTTTTGTCTTAGGCAAAGAGTGGGTGTAAACTTGGAAAGGTTACCAGCTTCCACCTCTCCTTTCCTTTCTGCCCCACATGTCTTACTAACTACCTATTCTAAGAGGGTGATAAAGTTTTCCCCAGAGTATTGTTAGAAAAAAATGACCAGAATATCAAAAATTCATGTTTAAGTAGTAAACGTGTCATATACTTCAAAATGATGAGTATAGAATAGCAGTAGATATACTAATAGCATAAACAACATGAAGTATATATATTTTAAGATAGATGAAATTTCCAGGCACCATTTTAGGCATTAAAGAGGTCAAAGAGGCATAGGTTAGTGTGTACTTCTCTGTACAAAAATGCAGTCTGAATAAATTACATTGCTAGCCATACAATTTGATGTCACTTACCAGTCAGGTCATTGCATGTTTAATAATACACAGTTATATGCTATTCCATATAAATCATTTATATTTCAAACACATAGATTTCTATGTTCATATTTAAAATGTACATGTTGAATTTACACAAAGCTAAGTGTGCAAGAAATCTGGATAACTAGCCATGATGAGTACTTTGTGCTGTATTGTGTGCGTGTATATATATATATATAATAAAAAATGAGTTTGTAGTTAAGTTTTGCTTATAAGAAAATATCAAACAAACCTAAAGCTGCAAAGATCTTTTGTTAATGTAACTGAAACTTTACTTGTGTTTATTCTGACAGACAAAACAGTGTTTTGGTTGAGCAACAAAAATTTTTATGTTGTAAAAAGATGGTTAATTATGGAACACTTTCAAATATTAGTGAGGGTAGAAATATACCATATGAATCTTCACTGAGAAAGAAGAAAGTTATGTAAGAAATCTACTTTTCAGTAAACTTCAAATATTTGTGCCTTAGCTTATAACATATTGTCATTTCCAGCTTGTCATATTGACAGAATGAAAACTTCATAATGCTGCACCCTGTACTAAAATTTAGAAAAGTGATTCACTAGTATCAATGCCAAAGTAATACCCCCAGTTATTCAGGAATAGACATTCTTTCACAATAGAGAGTATTTAGTAGTCAAAATGCTTATCCAACAAATGTCATATTTCTCATGGTGCACTGACAATATGCAATTAACTGCAAGACATTTTGACCCATATTTTATTATTTCCTAAGAAAATTGCTTCAAAAGAGTCTATAATACTAATATCACTTTTGGAATAAGTTCTGTTTTTAGTCACATTTAAAATTATTAAATTATTCATCACTTTATCTTAATTTTCTCAGCCAGGGGCATACCCTAAGGATAAGATATATGAGTAATGGTAAGTGGAACATGAGAAAATTTCTCCAGGTGATACTGACACACAAGTCCTGCCCCAATCAGTTTTGCAAAATTTTGTTTCCTGGGACCTCTGGGCAAGATGGCAGCATGAGAAGGGCAGCGGAAATCTCCTCCCAAAACCATATATATTTTTGAAAATACACAAATACAGCTATTCCTACAAGATAGACCAGACGATACAGTACAATAGCCAGGCGACATCTACACCTGCGAGAACCCAGTGCCTCAGGAACAGGATAAAATACAAGCAGCGGCCTGGCGGGACCCAAGAGCATCCCTCACCCCAGGTCCCAGGCGGGAGGAGAGGAGTCAGAGCAGGGAGGGAGTGGGAGCCCAGGACTGCAAAATACCCAGACCTAGTCATCTGCACTAGGAGTGCAGACACACAGTGCGTGGTATGCTGGATACTAGGGAAAGAGCAGAGTAAAATCTGTGAACGGGTCCCTGCAGCCAGCACCCTGGGGACAAAAGAAAAGCACGTGCTTTTTGAAAGTCTTAAAGGGACAGGAGCCTCACAGCCAGACAGAATCATCCCAGAACACTCAGCCAGGCAACTGGGAAGCCCAGGGAACTCCAGGTGCCCTAAATCCCTAGTTGGCAGTGCAGCTCTGAAGCCCCTCACAACGATAAACAGCCTCAAACCTCTTCCACCTCCAGCACGGCCCTGCCATAGTGGAGCAGCAGCCTGAGACTGGCTATGCACACAGCAGCCATGTTGAGCCACTTCCGCAGGTGCCCAGGCCAGAATCAGAGACCCTGTTGGCACGCAGCTGCCAAGCACAAGCGACTAGGGGGTTGCCATTCTCAAAGGAGAAGAAGGGGACTGGCAAGCAGGAATGGACCTTGTTCTCACAGCTGACAAATGTGCCAACTGCCCTCACTACCTGTATTGCCAAGAAAAGGCAGAAGAATTTGATCTAGACCAAAATAAAAGAGATAGCCCCTGAGAAGGAGCATGGGGAGAAAGATTTAACCAACCTTCCTGAAAAAGAATTCAAAATAAAGATCATAACCATGCTGATGGAGCTGAAGAGAAAAATGCAAGAGCTAATGGATAAAGTTGGGAGGGAGAATACAGAAATAAAACAGTCTCTGGAAGGATTTAAAATCAGAATGGGTGAAATGCAAGTGGCTGTTAATGGAATAGAAATCAGAGAACAGGAATGCAGAGAAGCTGACATAGAGAGAGATAAAAGGATCTCCAGGAATGAAAGAGAACTGTGTGACCAATCCAAACGGAACAATATTCACACTTTAGGGGTACCAGAAAAAGAAGAGAGAGAAAAAGGGACAGAAAGTGTCTTTGAAGAAATAATTGCTGAAAACTTCCCCAAACTGGGGGAGGAAATAGTTGATCAGACCATGGAGCCCACAGATCTCTCAACACAAGGGACCCAAGAAAGGTAACAACAAGACACATAATAATTAAAATGGCAAAGATCAAGGACAAGGACAGAGTATGAAAGGCAGACAGAGAGAGAAAAAAGGTCACCTACAAAGGAAAACCCATCAGGCTATCATCAGACTTCTCAACACAAACCTTATAGGTCAGAAGAAAATGGCATGATATATTTAATGCAATGAAACAGAAGGGCTTTGAACAAAGAATACTGTATCTACCACGATTATCATTTAAATATGAAGGAGAGATTAAACAATTCCCAGATATCCAAAATTTGAGGGAATTTGCCTCCCACAAACCAACTCTACAGGGTATTTTAGAGGGACTACTCTAGATGGAAGCACTCCATAGGCAAAATAGATGTCACCAGAGAAAATAAATTCATAGCTAAGAAAGCAGAACAACCAAATACTAACTAAAGGCAAAAAACAAAATCAACTACCCACAAAAGCAGTCAAAGGAAACACAAAGAGGACAGAATAGAACACCTAACATATAAAGAATGGAGGTGGAGGAATAAGAAGGGAGAGAAATAAAGAATCATCAGACTGTGTTCATAATAGCTCAATAAGTAAGTTAAGTTAGACAATAAGATACTAAAGAATCTAACCTTGAACCTTTGGTAACCACGAATCTAAAGCCTCCAATGGAAATAAGTACATATCTTTCAATAATAACCCTAAATGTAAATGGACTGAATGAACCAATCAAAAGACACAGAATAACAGTCTGGATAAAAAAGCAAGATATATCTATATGCTGCTTACAAGAGACTTACCTCAAACCCAAAGACATGCACAGACTAAAAGTCAAGGGATGGAAAAAGATATTTCATGCAAACAACAGGGAGAAAAAAGCAGGTGTTGCAGTACTAATACCAGACAAAATAGAATACAAAACAAAGAAAGTAACAAGAAATAAAGAAGGACATTACCTAATGATAAAGGGGTCAGTCTAACAAGAGGATATAACCACTATAAATATATATGCACCCAATATAGGAGCACCAAAATACATGAAATAAACACTAACAGAATTAAAGGAAGAAATAGAATGCAATGCATCATTCTAGGAGACTACAACACACCACTCATCCAAAAGGACAGATCCACCAGACAGAAAATAAGTAAGGACACAGAGGCACTGAACAACACTCTAGAAGAGATGGACCTAATAGACATCTATAGAACTCTACACCCAAAAGCAACAGGATACACATTCTTCTCAAGTGCACATGGAACATTCTCCAGAATAGACCACATACTAGGCCACAGAAAATGCCTGAGTAAATTCAAAAAGATTGAAATTCTAGCAACCAACTTCTCAGACCACAAAGGTATAAAACTAGAAATAAATTGTACAAAGAAAGCAAAAAGGCTCACAAACACATGGAGGCTTAACAACATGCTCCTAAACAATCAATGGATCAATGACCAAATTATAATAGAGATCAAGCAATATATGGAAACAAATGACAACTACAACACAAAGCCCCAACTTCTGTGGGACGCAGCAAAAGCAGTCTTTAGAGGAAAGTATATAGCAATTCAGGCATATTTAAAGAAGGAAGAACAATCCCAAATGAATAGTCTAATGTCACAATTATCAAAATTGGAAAAAGAAGAACAAATGAGGCCTAAAGTAAGCAGAAGGAGGGACATAATAAAGATCAGAGAAGAAATAAATAAAATTGAGAAGAATAAAATAATAGAAAAAATCAATGAAATCCAGAGCTGGTTCTTTGAGAAAATAAACAAAATAGATAAGCCTCTAGCCAGAATTATTAAGAGAAATGGAGAATCAGCACACATCAACAGAATCAGCAAAGAGAAAGGAAAAACCACGACGGATCCCACAGAAATTCAAAGAATTATTAGAGAATAGTATGAAAACCTATATGCTAAGAAGCTGGAAAACCTAGAAGAAATGAATCCTGAGAAGGAAGAATAAGTGGGGGGGATCTCACTCCCCAACTTCAAGCTCTACTACAAAGCCATCGTAATCAAGACAATTTGGTACTGACACAAGAGCAGAGCCACAGACCACTGGAACAGAATAGAGACTCCAGACATTAACCCAAACATTTATGGTCAATTAATATATGATAAAGGAGCCATGGACATAAAATGTGGAAATTACAGCCTCTTGAATCTAAGTCATGTAACCATAAAACTCTTAGAAAAAAACGTAGGCAAAATTCTCTTGGACATAAACATGAGCGACTTCTTCATGAACATATCTCCCTGGGCAAGGGAAACAAAAGCAAAAATGAACAAGTGGGACTATATCAAGCTGAGAAGCTTCTGTACAGCAAAGGACACCACCAAGAGAACAAAAAGGCATCCTACAGTATGGGAGAATATATTCATAAATGACAGATCCAATAAAGGCTTGACATCCAAAATATATAAAGAGCTCACGCACCTCAACAAACAAAAAGCAAATAATCCATTTAAAAGATGGGCAGAGGAGATGAACACACAGTTCTCCAAAGAAGAAATTCAGATGACCAACAGACACATGAAAAGATGCTCCACATCGCTAGTCTTCAGATAAATGCAAATTAAAACCACAATGAGATATCACTTCACACCAGTAAGGATCGCCACCATTCAAAAGACAAACAACAACAAATGTTGGCGAGGTTGTGGAGAAAGGGGAACCCTCCTACACTGCTGGTGGGAATGTAAATTAGTTCAAGCATTGTGGAAAGCAATATGGAGGTTCCTCAAAAAGCTCAAAATAGAAATACCATTTGACCCAAGAATTCTACTTCTAGGAATTTACCCTAAGGATACAGCAGCCCAGTTTGAAAAAGACAGATGCACCCCTATGTTTATTGCAGCACTATTTACAATAGCCAAGAAATGGAAGCAACCTAAGTGTCCATCAGGAGATGAATGGATAAAGATGTGGTACATATGCACAATGGAGTATTATTCAGCCATAAGAAGAAAACAAATCCTACCATTTGCAACAACATGGATGGAGCTAGAGGGTATTATGCTCAGTGAAATAAGCCAGGTGGAGAAAGATAAGTACCAAATTATTTCACTCATATGTGGAGTATAAGAAGAAAGAAAAATACTGAAGGAACAAAACAACAGCAGAATCACAGAACCCGAAAATGGACTAACAGTTACCAAAGGAAAAGGGACTGGGTAGGATGGGTGCGAAGTGAGGGATAACGGTTGGGGGAAAGAAAGGGGAATTATGATTAACATGTATAATGTTAGAGGAGGCACGGGGAGGGCTGTGCAACACAGAGAAGACAAGTAGTGATTCTACAGCTTCTTACTATGCTGATGGACAATGACTGAAATGGGGTGTGTGGTGGGGACTTGGTGAAGGGTGGAGCCTAGTAAACATAATGTTTCTCATGTAATTGTAGATTAATGATACAAAGAAAATTTTTTGTTTCCTGCTACAAATTTTCACTGCTTCTCAGAAAATGTGCAACCATGGCCCCAAAAACAGTTTCCTAGTGAACAACCTTATCTAATGCAAACTCTAGGGAGGGTAGTTGAGGTTGCCCCCCACACTTGCTTACCCACCTATTAACTATTACTACCTCGTACCACACCTTATTTGCAAACAATTCTCTGACTCTCACTCATTGTTCCTGAGGATACTGGTCTCCTCTTAAGAGGAAAGCATATATCTAAATAGAGGCGTCTGAAGGCAACATACTCTAGATACCAACCCAGACATGAAATCACAAGAGTTCACCATTCTTGACAGAGGGCAAAAGGGTAGAAACTGAGGTCACTATTTGGGAAATTAAGTTCACTAAAGGGGCTGTAGAAAGTTAAGCACACATTTAATATTAACTGCCTAGCTTTAGAAATGGAACTGTCCAAATGGCCCTTGAGGAATTAAGTTAGTTTGGACTATAAAAGTTTGCTGTTGTTTTCATCTGGCTGAAATAATAGACATATACAAATCAATTCAAAAGGTAACAGGGAGCAATATTTTTCCCAAAGACACATTGTAGCTGAAAAGTGTCATAACAATCCCTTTCTGAGTGACTACTACTTTCTCTAAAATCATAGACTATCACAAATATTGCTATTTGAATCTCTATCACAGAGAATGAAATACCCCAATTCTGTCTTGAGGACCAAAATCACTTTGACTCACAGAAGAAGCCTTAATTTCCAACTAAGGTGCAGAGATTCGGAAAACAGGTTTCTGGATATAACACTCTACATATATATTAACTTCCTTTTTTTCAAGGAATAAGGTCCTTAGTTGACTTTGAATTCCAGTCCATATGTTGATTCTTTTATATATAACCTTGCTTTGCCCATGAAAAAAACTGCTTCATTTGTATTTCATCTGAACTCTACCTTTATTTTAAACTCTATAGTAATTCTATATTTTCCTTTTATGCAATGTCCCATGATTGCTGTGGTATATAATCTCTCATTGCAATGGGTCAATAAAACTGATTTTGTCAGACTACAAGTTTACTCCTAGTTCTCTTAGGCTGATTGAGCCAGCACACTCTCCATTCAATAATTTTCTTCATTGAAGGTAAAGGAGTGTCCTTCCCCTATTTCTAATGACATTAATTGAGTGACTTCCTAGATACAAGTGGCATCAGTTTTCAACAGAATTCTAAATTATTGAAGGTCAAATTTAACTCAATCCCAGTGTGTAACTGCTACTAACAATCAAATTTGGAAATATTGGTAAAGTGTCAAATAGCCCTAATCTAAAATCTTTAATTAGAATTCAATAGTTTATGTTTGGAGAGAAAGAAGTCAGTACCCAAGGGACAAGGGTTTAGAAAGAGAAGGGGAGAACAGCAAGGAGAAATAATTGTTTATCATCTTTAGAATTTTAGCCTTGGACAAAATCTTTATGAAATTTGTCTAACCCTAAAATTACTAAAACCCCCAACTAAAACTGAAACTTCTTCCAGATTCCCTCTGATTTCCACTCCTCCATCTTCTATACTCCATAGGTCCAAACAATGTATTTGGCACATTCCAAAGAATTTAAGTCACAAATGTAATCCATTTATTTCACTTTATGGTAAAATAATCTTTTGAGATTATACTTTTCTCCAGATACTATGGAAGTGTTGGGTGGGAAGTGGATATGAATAATCTTAATAGCTTACATTTTTGAGCACTTACTCTCTGCCATTCCTATCATTCAAAAATCACTTTAGAGAGATTATTTTACTTAATCCTCATATGACACTGTGAAGTGGGTCTATTATGTTCCCTATTCTATTGATGAAGAAATTAAGAAACAAAGAATAACTTGCCAAAGAGTGCACAGCTAGCAAGCAAATATCTAGGACTTAAAACCTAGCACTCTGACTCCAAATCACATATGTATCTTTAACCACTACAAAACAGTGTCTCAGTGCACTATGCCTTCACATAGCATACAACTTGGACAGAAGTTCCACTTTTCCAAACTTACTGGCTATAGTTCAGTTATTTCATCAACCACTTAAAATATTACCACTCTGTGCCCAGTTTTGTGCATTATGCAGTCAGAGGCATTAAAAAAACCTAAAGGTTTGATATTCCTTCTTATATTGTAGGTTATACATTGAAGCTTACACTATTACTTCAAAAACCACAGAAACACACATGGACCAAATAACACACAGTATGAATCAGCATATGATTATGTACAAAACTAAGTATACTAATAGTCTGTACTCTCTATGCAATCAATGTTCATATCAGGGGAAATAAATATGACCTGAAGAAGATAACTATGCTAAGAAGAAAGATAATTGAGAGAGTGTGGAGGAGGCTGATTCTGGGAAACTTTTACTTTACATTTTAAAATCTGGATATGAAGAAGTAGTCATTCACAAAGGAACTAAGGTTGTAATTAAATTTACCTTTTGGTCATGTGACTCTTACTATTAACATTTCCATTAATTTTTTTAGAGCCCTTAATATATGAAAGAATATCTTCACAAACCTTATTTCATGTGGGTTCTCACAACATTGCTGGGTAGGTAAAGAGATTATTATCATTATTGTTATTATAATTATGATCATTACAATTTCAAAAATGAGTATCTTGGGCTTGAATGGGGCAAAGGATTTTTCCAAGGTCATATATCCAGGAAGTGGGATAAGTAGGATTTGAAGCTGGGTCATTTGTCTGTAAGATAACTATTCCTTGTTTAATAATCTAGTAGTTTTCAATCTTTTCCTTTTTTAACTCCATCAATCTAAGTCTCTAATCAATATCCATGATAGATAATCAAGTCTACTTTTGTCCAGGAAGGAAATTTTATTTATCTATCCATCCTACTATGAAATATCTAAAACTTTTTATGTTGTACATGGCAAAACCAACCAAATGATTATTTAGAAGAATGAGCCAAGTTTGACTCACTATTATTGATTAAAAGTCTCATGCTTAGTAAAGTTACATGACAACTAATAAATTTTTATGTACTATAGATGCAAATAATTTCTGTCTAGTGTAAAAGATAATTCAAAGGTTACATTTTACGGCCTTGTAAGAATTAATTGCTTTTGTATCAAATCTAGCAATCCTATCCTAACAGTTCATTATTAAATTGCCTATAGATAAGCTTCTCAAAATAACTGGTTCTACTATCTTTTTGGTTAGGTCATTACCTGATGAGTTGAATAAAGTATTTGATCTTTGTTCATTTTATATCTATATGAAAATAGTGAGTTTATCATTTTTAAAATTATGTTTTAGCTGTTTCCTCAATAAACAAACATTTATACAGGAAAACTTTTAAGCAAATTCAAAACTTAGGAAAAAATATTTACTTACAGAAATATAAATAAAGGATGACATAAAGGAAGTTATAAGAAGGAAGTACATAGCCATTTATGCCTACATCAAGAAGCAATAAAAATCCTAGAGTCTAAACTCACAACTAAAGAAACTGGAAAAAGAAGGACAAATGAAACCCAAAGTTAATAGAAGGAAGGACATAAGAAAAGACCATAGCAGAAATAACTAGAGAAGAATAAAATAATAGAAAAAAAATCAATGAAACCAACAGCTACTTCTTTAAGAAGATAAAGAAAATATACAAAACCCTACCTAGACTTATCAAGTAAAAATGAGAGGACACAATTAAGATGAGAATGAAAAAAGGAATGGTTACAACTGACACTACAGAAATACAAAGAATTATTAAAGAGTTCTATAAAAAAATTATAGTCCAGTAAGTTGGAAAATCTAGAAGAAATGGACAAATTCCTAGTAAAGTACAACTTTCCAAGAGTGACACAAGAAAAAATAGAAAATCTGAACAGACCAATTACCAGTAATGAAATTGAAACTCCCAACAGACAAATTCCAGGACCAGCTTCACAGCTGAATTCTATGAAACATTTACAGAATAGCTAATATTCATCCTTAAAGTATTCCAAAAAGTAGAAGAGGAGGGAATACTTCCAAACTCATTCTATGAGACCAGTATTACACTAATACCAAAAGCAGGAAAAGGCACTACAAAAAAAATTATAGACCAATATCCCCAATGAACATAGATACAAAAACACTCAATAAAGTACTAGCAAACTGAATTCAAAAATAAAACAAAAGGATCATCCATCATGACCAAGATGGATTTATTCCAGGGATGCAAAGATGGTAAAATACTCATAAATCAATCAGTGTGATATACAACATTAACAAAAAGAAGGATAAAAGCCATATGATCATCTCAATAGATGCTGAGAAAATCTTTGACATTATTCAACACCCATTCATGATAAAAACCCTCAACAAAATGGATATAGAGGGAACACATCTCAACATAATAAAGGCCATATACAACAAACCCAAAGCTGACATCATACTCAATGGTAAAAAGATGAAAGCTTTTCCTCTAAGATCAGGAGCAATACAAGGATGCATACTCTCACCACTACTCAACATAGTACTGGAATCCCTGGCCATGGCAAACAAAATGAAAAAAAAAAGGCATCCAAATTGGTAAGGAAAAAGTAAAAATGTCACTATTGGCAGATGACAAGTTAAAATATATAGAATACCATAAGACTCCATCAAAAACTATTAGAACTAATAAGTGGATTCAGCAAAGCTGCAGGATACAAAATTAATATGCAGAAATCTGTTACATTCCTAAACTAGCAGAAAGAGTAATCAGGAAAAGACTTCCATTTACAATTACATCAAAAAGAATAAAGTACCTAGGAATAAACATAACCAAACAGTTGAAAGACATGTACACCAAACACTATGACACTTATGAGAGAAATTAAAGAAGACACATATCAATGAAAATATATACCATGTTTATGGCTAGGAAAGATTATTATTGTCCAAATGGCAATCCTCCCCAGAGCAATTTATAGATTCAGTGCATTCCCTATCAAAATACCAGTGGCATTTTTCAATGAACTAGAGTAAATAATCCTAAAATTCATATGGAACCACAAAGGAGCCCCAAATAGCCAAAGCAGTCCTGAAAAAGAAGAACAAAGCTGGGGGTATTATGCTCCCTGACTTCAAGCTATACAAAAAAAGGAATGTAATCAAAACAGTATGGCACTGGCACAAGAACAGACACATAGATCAATGGAACAGAATAGAGACCCAGAAACAAATCCATGCATAAATAGCCATATGTGATAATGGAGCCATGAATATACAATGGGGAAAGGACATCTTTTTCAATAAATGGTGTTGGGAGAACTGGACAGCTACATGCAAAATAATAAAACTCAATCACTGTCTTATTCCATACACAAAGGTAAACTCAAAATGGATTAAAAACCTAAATGTAAGGCATGAAACCATAAAACTCTTAGATGAAAACAAACACAAAAATCTCCTGAACATAAACATGAGCAATTATTTTCTGGACACATCTCCCTGGGCAAGGGAAGCAAAAACAAAAATAACCAAGTGAAACTACATCAAACTAAAAAGCTTCTGTACAGCAACTGACACCACCAACAGAACAAAAGGCAGCCTACTGTATGGGAGAATATATTTGTTAATGATTTGATTTGTTAATGATTTGTCTGATAAAAGGTTAACATCCAAAATATATGAAGAACTCATACAACTCAACACCAAAAAACAAATAACCTGATTAAAACGTGAGTGTAGGACATGAACAGACATTTTTCCAAATAAGGAATACAGATAGCTAAGAGGGACATTAAAGGATGCTCAGCATCCCTAATCATTGGAAATGCAAATCAAAATCATAATATGTCAATTCACACCAGTTCGAATGGCTGCTATCCAAAAGAAAATAAATAACAAGTGGTGGATATGGAGAAAAAGAAACCCTCCTACAACATTGGTGGGAATGCAAATTGGTGCAGCCACTGTGGAAAGCAGCATGAGGTTCCTCAACAAATTAAAAATAGAAATACCATATGACCCAGTAATTCCACTTCTAGGAATTTACCTTAAGGAAACAAAACCCTAATTCAAAAAGATATATGCACCCCTATGTTCATTGCCACATTATTTACAATAGCCAAGATAGCAAGCAACCAAAATGTCCATCAACAGATGAATGGATAAAGAAGTGTTACATAGAGATTCTCAAGATGGTGGCATGAGGAGGATGGCAGAAATCTACTCCCAAAACCATTTATATTTTGAAAATACAGAAAATACAACTATTCCAAAAAGTGACCAGAAGATACACTACACCAGCCAGGGTACATCTACATCTGCGAGAAATCAACATCTCATGGAAAAGGGTAAGACACAAAGCCATGACCCGGCCAGACCCAAGCACTACCCCAACCCCAGCTCACTGGCGGGAGGAAAAGAATCAGAGGAGGAAGGGAGTGGAAGCACAGGACTGCTAAATAACCAGCCCTAGTAATCTACACTTGGAACACAGACACACATTGCATAGTGTACTGGATATCAGAGGAATGGAAAAGTAAAATCTGAGACTAAGACTGTGAACAGGTTCCCCCAGCCGGCTCCCCTGGGACAAAAGAAAAGCTGGTGCTTTAAAAGACTTAAAGGGATAAGGGTTTAACAGGTCAAAACAAAATTGTCCTGGCACACTCAGCCCAGTAGGCTGGGAAATTTAAGGAACTTCAGGCACCCTAAACCCCCAGGTGGCAATGCAGCTGCAAGGTCCCTCATGGTGATAAGCAGCCTGCCGTTCATCCCCCCCCACTGGCACTGCAAGCAAATGGGCTGAACCGCCATGGCTGTGGAACAGCCAGGGAGAAGCTCTGCCCACAGCAATCACACAGAGGCTTCTCCCTGCACATGGCTACCAAGCTGAGACCCAGAGGGACACCTGTGGGCAGTTGACCAGCAAAGACAGCAGAGAACGGGCACAGATTCCAGAAGACACAAAGGGGCTTTGTTCTCATGGCAAACACATGCTGCTTGCCTGCAAACCCCACCAGTACCCTAGGACATCCCAAGGGCCACCCCACCCATGGCAGCTCATGAGATTAACCCAGAGCCTGCTCCCTGCATGCAGTTGACTGGCACAGTGGAGACAGGCACAGAGTCCAGGAAGCATGAAAGGGCTCTGTTCTCATGACAAACACACGCTACTCACCTGTAACACTCGCCAATGCCCTAGGCCATCCCAACAGCAGCCCCATCTATGGCAGCTTAGGGGATTAACCCAGAGGCTGCTCCCTGTGTGCAGTTGCGCAGCACAGGCAGTGGAGACCAGCGCAAAGTCCAGGAAGCATGAAGGACCTCCATTATCATGGCAGAACAAATGCCACTCACCTGCGACCCCGCCAGTGCCCTAGGCCAAACTGAGGGTGGCCCCTTCCATGGCAACTAAAGGGATTAACCCAGAGGTTGCCCCATGTACATGGTTTACTGGCACAGAGGACATGGGTGCAGAGTCCAGGACGCATGAAGGGGCTCTCTTCTAGATGTGAACATATGCCACTGGACAGCAACCCTGCCAGTGCCCTAGGCCATCCCAAGGTCTGCCCCACCCATGGCATCTCATGGAATTAACCCAGAGGCTGCTCTCTGTGTGCAGCTGACTGGCACAGGCAGCAGAGACAGGCAAGGTAACCAGCAAGTAGGAAGAGACATTGTTCTCCCAGCTGACACACACACCACTCAAAGGTGACCCCTCCCATTGCCATGAAAAGGCAGAAGAACCTTGTTCAATTCAAAAGCCCTCAAACTCCAGAGAGAGGGCATGGTGAGACTGAAATTACCAATCTTCCTGAAAAAGAAATCAAAATAAAATACATAAGCATGCTGATGGAGCTACAGAGAAATATGCAAGAGCAAAGGGATTAATTCCAGAGGGAGATAACAAAAATGCAACACACAATGGAAAGATTTAAGAGCAGACTGGTTGCAGTGGAAGATACTGTTAATGGAATAGAAATAAGAGAACAGGAATACAGAGAAGCTGACGCAGTGAGAGATAAAAGGATCTCTAGGAATGAAAGACTATTAAGAGAACTGTGTGACCAATCCAAACAACAACGTTTGCATTATAGGGTCACCAGACGAAAAAGAACAGAGAAAAGGGGATAGAAAGTGTCTTTGAAGAAATAATTGCTGAAAACTTACCCAATCTGGGGAAGGAAATAATCTCTCAGACCACAGAAATCCACAGATCTCCCAACACAAGTAACCCAAAGAGGACAACACCAAGACATACAATAATTAAAATAGTAAAGATCAAAGACAATGACAGACTACTAAAGGCAGCCAGAGAGAGAAAAAAGATCACCTACAAAGGAAAACCCATCTGGCTATCATCAGACTTCTCAGCACAAACCTTACAAGCCAGGAGGGAATGACATGATATATTCAATGCAATGAAACAGAAGGGCCTTGAACCAAGAATACTGTATCCAGCATGATTATCATTTAAATTCGAAGGATGGATTAAACAATTTCCAGATAAGCAAAAGTTGAAGGATGGATTAAAGAATCTCCACAGTGTATTTTAAAGGGACTGCTCTAGATGGATGTGCTCCTAAGGCTAAATAGATGTCACAAGAGAAAATAAAACCACAGTAAAGAAAGTAGTCAAACTTAATAGTAAATAAATGCAAAATAAAATCAGCTATCCACAAAAGCAGTCAAAGGAAACATAAAAGAGCACAGAATAAAAAAACACCTAACATATAAAGAATGGAGGTGGAGGAAGAAGAAGGGAGAGAAATAAAGAATAATCAGACTGTGTTTATAATAGCTTAATAAGCGGGTTAAGTTAGACAGTTAGATAGTAAAGAAGTTACCCTTGAACCTTTGGTAACCACGAATGTAAAGCCTGCAATGGCAATAAGTACATATCTTTCAATAATCACCCTAAATGTAAATGGACTGAATGTACCAATTAAAAGACACAGAGTAATAGAATGGATAAAAAAGCAAGACCCATCTACATGCTGCTTACAAGAGACTCACCTCAAACCCAAAGACATACACAAACTAAAAGTCAAGGGATAGAAAAATATATTTCATGCAAACAACAAGGAGAAAAAAGCAGGAGTTGCAGTACTTATATCAGACAAAATAGACTTCAAAACAAAGAAGTAAAAAGAGACAAATAAAGATAACACTTAATGATAAAGGGGTCGCTCAAACAAGAGGATATAACCTTTATAAATATATATTTACCCAATACAGGAGCACCTACATATGTGGAACAAATACTAAGAGAATTAAAGGAGGAAATAGAATGCAAAACATTCATTTTTGGAGACTTCAACACACCACTCAATCCAAAGAAAATAAATAAGGACACAGAGGCACTAAACAACGCACTGGAACAGATAGACCTGACAGACATCTACAGAATTCTACAACCAAAAGCAGCAGGACACAAATTCTTTTCAAGTGCACATGAAACATTTTCGAGAACAGACCACGTACTAGGCCACAATAAGAGTCTCAGTAAATTAAAAAGGATCAAAATTGTACCAATCAACTCAGACCACAAAGGTATAAAACTGGAAATAAACTGTACAAAGAAACCAAAAGGCCCACAAACACCTGGAGGCTTAACAACATGCTCCTAAGTAATCAATGGATCAATGACCAAATTAAAATAGAGATGAAGCAATATATTGAGACAAATGAAAACAACAGCTCAATGCCCCAACTTCTGTGGGATGCAGCGTAGGTAGTTCTAAGAGGAAAGTATATAGCAATCCAGGCCTGTGTAAAGAAGGAAGAACAATCCCAAATGAAGAGTCTAAACTTACAATAATTGAAAGAGGAAAAAGAAAAGAGCAAATGAGGCCCAAAGTCAGCAGAAGGAGGGACATAATAAAGATCAGAAAATAAATAAATCAAATTGAGAATAAAACAATAGAAAAAATTAATGAAACCAAAAGCTGGTTCTTTGAGAAAATAAACAAAATAGATAAAACCCTAGCCAGACTTATTAAGAGAAAAACATAATATACCTACATAAACAGAATCAGAAATGAGAAAGGAAAAATCAAGACAGACACCAATGAAATACAATGAATTATTAGAGAATACTATGAAAATCTATATGCCAACAAACTGAATAACCTAGAAGAAATGTACAACTTTCTAGAAAAATACAACCTTCCAAGACTGACCAAGTAAGAAACAGAAAATCTAAACAGACCAATTACCAACAACAAAATGGAAATGGAAATCAAAAAATTACCCAAGGCCCAAGAAAAAAATCCCATACCAGATGATTCACCACTGAATTTTATCAGACATTTAGAGAAGACAAAATACTCATTCTCCTTAAAGTTTTCGAAAAAGCAGAAGAGGTGGGATACTTCTAAACTCATTGGATGAAGGCAGCATCACTCTAATAACAAAATCAGGCAAAGACACCACAAAGAAAACCAAAGACCAATATCCCTGATGAACATAGGTGCAAAAATACTCAACAAAATATTAGCAAACCAAATTTAAAAATAGTCAAGAGGATCATACACCATGACCAAGTGGGATTCATCTCAGGGATGCAAGGATGGTAGAACATTTGAAAAACCATCAACATCATCCACCACATCAACAAAAAGAAGGACAAAAACCACATGATCATCTCCATAGATGCTGAAAAAACATTCGACAAAATTCAACATCCATTCATGATAAAAACTCTCAACAAAATGGGTATAGAGGGCAAGTGCCACAACATAATAATGGCCATATATGACAAACCCACAGGCAACATCATATTTAACAGCAAGAAACTGAAAGCTTTTCCCCTATGATTGGGACAAGACAAGGATGCCCACTCTCCCCAATTTTATTCAACAGATTATTGGGGCTCTCTTGTCCCCTACTGGCATGAACCAGGAGCTCTTTCCTCTCACTTTATTCCTAAATAAAAACCTTAACCTTGCTCTACTAAAAACAAAAAACAAAAAACAACAAACATTACTGGAGGTCGTAGCCATGGCAATCAGACAAATCAAAGAAATAAATGGCATCCAGATTGGTAAAGAAGAAGCCAAACTGTCACTGTTTGCAGATGACATGATATTGTACATAAAAAGCCCTAAAGAATCCACTCCAAACTACTAGAACAAATATCTGAATTCAGCAAAATTGCAGGATATAAAATTAATATACAGAAAACTGTTGCATTCCTATACACTAATGATGAACTAGCAGAAAGAGAAATCAGGGAAACAATTCCATTCACAATTGCATCAAAAAGAGTAAAATACCTAGGAAAAAAGCTAACAAAGGAACTGAAAGACCTACACTCTGAAAACTACAAGACACTCTTTTTTTTAAGTCATTTAAATCTTTATTAGTTTTCTAATGCATTTTTTTTTGAGAGGGCATCTCTCATATTTATTGATCAAATGGTTGTTAACAACAATAGAATTCTGTATAGGGGAGTCAATGCTCAATGCACAATCATTTATCCACCCCAAGCCTAATTCTCGTCAGTCTCCAATCTTCTGAAGCATATAATGTTCTTACATGGTGAACAAATTCTTACATAGTGAATAAGTTCTTACAAGGTGAACAGTACAAGGGCAGTCATCACAGAAACTTTTGGTTTTGATCACACATTATGAACTATAGACAATCAGGTAAAATATGAATATTCGTTTGATTTTTATACTTGATTTATATGTGGATCCCACATTTCTCCCTTTATTATTATTCTTACTATTATTTTTAATAAAATGCTGAAGTGGTAGGTAGATGTAAGATAAAGGTAGAAAACTTAGTTTAGTGTTGTAAGAGAGCAAATGTAGATGATCAGGTGTGTGTCTGTAGACTATGTGTTAATCCAAGCTAGACAAGGGCAATAAAACATGCACGTATGCAGAAGATTTCTCTCAGAACAGGGGGGTGAGGTTCTAAGCCTCACCTCTGTTGATCCCCAATTTCTCACCTGATGGCCCCCCTGCGACTGTGCCTGTCTTAGGTTGTTCCTCCCTTGAGGAATCTTACCCGTCTCTGGCTAACCAGTCATCATCCGGGGCCATACAGGGAAATGTGAAGTTGGTAAGTGAGAGAGAAGCAATATTCTATGAAAAGGTTAGCTTTTTACTTCTTTGCATATTTATGCCCTGTGGCTTCTATGCCCAGCATTTGTCTTGAGGTATCTTTACCACTTGGAGGAATTATGATACTCGGTAAATTCGATATGAGGCACGAATTCTATTTAAGGGTTGTAATTAGGAAGGAAGAAGAAAAGCTATAGAGGTAGCAGATGGAAGAAAACATGGGAAGATTGATTATTTCTTTGACATATCTTCTTGTAGAGTAACTTCAGCATGTATAGGTTTTAAACTACTAATTAAATTGCACACACACATTAACATAATATGAATACAGTTATATAACTAAAGCAGATCTATAATTACCAGCCATCTCCAGTGAAGCCTAGAAAACCATTTAGGCACCCTAGGCATTTGTGAAAATTTGTCTATATGATGGATATTGTCCAACTGTACCTGAACAGTCTGAGAGAAATCAGACAAATTAAAACAGCCCATTCCCAGGAACTGTTCACATCCCATATGTTCTTTTAACAGTAGATAGTCTGTAATTGTAAGATTTTCGAGCGCTACAACGTGCACTTCTCCTAATTCTTGGTTGAGTTCCAACAGTGTAGATCCAGTCAAAATTGTTGTTTTACTGTATGCACAGGCCAGCTTAGATATCTCCTTCTTCATTCCAATGGCAAGTCCAGGAACCGGTGGGATGAATGCAGCTACAACTGCAGCACCGCCTGGATCTTTGTTGAGGTTTTTTGATGATCATCTTCTGGTATGACTCTTCCAGAGAGTGCTGATGTTTGAAGTTCTTCTTCATATCGTATCTTAGTTCATTTTCTGGGGAGCCAAATTAGGCTTTGATCCTCAGTATAAACACAAACAGACCCTTTGTCCACACTTTGATCTTCTCTTTATACCATTGTGTAGAACTCATTGGAGGTCACCACACAGGAACTGCTTTTTTCTTTTTTTAAGAGAAAGGAATATTATCAGAAAAGTGTACCTCCATAGCGAATCATCTACCACCCTTTAAGTGATCAAAATTAAGGATATTTAAACCATGCATTAATCATTGATTTACAGTTAGTTTTATACTACCATGGAGTATTCCCCCTTTCCTTTCTTTCTTTTTTTTTCTTGTTATCTTTAATCTACACTTACTTGAAGAATATTATGTTTACTAGGCCCTCCCCTATACCAGGTCCCCGCTATAGACCCCTTCACAGTAACTGTCCATCAGCATAGCTAAATGTTGTAGAATCACTACTTGTCTTCTCTGTGTTGTACAACCCTCCCTTTTCTCCCACCCCCCCATGCATGCTGATCTTAATACCCCCCTTCTTCCTCACCCCCCCTTATCCCTCCCTACCCACCCATCCTCCCCAGTCCCTTTCCCTTTGGTACCTGTTAGTCCATTCTTGGGTTCTGTGATTCCACTGCTATTTGTTCCTTCAGTTTTTCCTTTGTTCTTATACTCCACAGATGAGTGAAATCATTTGGTATTTCTCTTTCTCTGCTTGGCTTATTTCACTGAGCATAATACCCTCCAGGTCCATCCATGTTGCTGCAAATGGTAGGATTTGCCCTCTTCTTATGGCTGAGTAGTATTCCATTGTGTATATGTACCACTTCTACTTTATCCATTCATCTACCGATGGACATTTAGGTTGTTTCCAATTCTTGGCTATTGTAAATAGTGCTGCGATAAACATAGGGGTGCATCTGTCTTTCTCAAACTTGATTGCTGCATTCTTAGGGTAAATTCCTAGGAGTAGAATTCCTGGGTCAAATGGTAAGTCTATTTTGAGCATTTTGAGGAACCTCCATACTGCTTTCCACAATGGTTGAACTAATTTACATTCCCACGAGCAGTGTAGGAGGGTTCCCCTTTCTCCACAGCCTCGCCAACATTTGTTGTTGTTTGTCTTTTGGATGGCAGCCATCCTTACTGGTGTGAGGTGATACCTCATTGTAGTTTTAATTTGCATTTCTCTGATAATTAGTGATGTGGAGCATCTTTTCATGTGTCTGTTGGCCATCTGTATTTCTTTTTTGGAGAACTGTCTGTTCAGTTCCTCTTCCCATTTTTTAATTGTATTATTTGATTTTCTTTGTTGAGGCATGTGAGCTCTTTATATATTTTGGATGTCAAGCCTTTATCGGATCTGTCATTTACAAATATATTCTCCCGTACTGTAGGGTTCATTTTTGTTCTATTGATGGTGTCTTTTGCTGTATAGAAGCTGTTCAGCTTAATATAGTCACACTTGTTCATATTTGCTGTTGTTTTCCTTGCCCTGGGAGATATGTTCAAGAAGAGGTCACTCATGTTTATATCTAAGAGGATTTTGCCTATGTTTTTGTCCTCGAGTTTAATGGTTTCATGGCTTACATTCAGGTCTTTGTTCCATTTTGAATTTACTTTCGTATATGGGGTTATAAAATGGTCCAGTTTCATTCTCCTACATGTAGCTGTCCAGTTTTGCCAGCACCATCTGTTGAAGAGACTGTCATTTCCCCATTGTATGTCCATGGCTCCTTTATCAAATATTAATTGACCATACATATTTGGGTTAATGTCTGGAGTGTCTAGTCTGTTCCACTGGTGTGTGGCTCTGTTCTTGTGCCAGTACCAAATTGTCTTCATTACTATGGCTTTATAGTAGAGCTTAAAATTGGGGAGTGAGATACCCCTACTTTACTCATCTTTCTCAGGATTCCTTTGGCTATTCGGGGTCTTTGGTGTTTCCATATGAATTTTTGAATTATTTGTTCCATTTCATTGAAGAATGTTGCTGGTAAGTTGATAGGGATTGCATCAAATCTGTATATTGCATTGGGCAGGATGGCCATTTTGACGATATTAATTCTTCCTAGCCACGAGCATGGGATGAGTTTCCATTTGTTAGAGTCCCCTTTAATTTCTCTTAAGAGTGACTTGTAGTTTTCAGAGTATAGGTCATTCACTTATTTGGTTAGATTTATTCCTAGGTATTTTATTCTTTTTGATGCAATTGTGAATGGAATTGTTTTCCTGATTTCTCGTTCTAGGGGTTCATTGTTAGTGTATAGGAAAGCTACAGATTTCTGTGTGTTAATTTTGTATCCTGCAACTTTGCTGTATTCCGATATCAGTTCCAGTAGTTTTGGGGTCGAGTCTTTAGGGTATTTTATGTACAATATCATGTCATCTGCAAATAGTGACAGTTTAACTTCTTCTTTACAAATCTGGATTCCTTGTATTTCTTTGTTTTGTCTGATTGCCATGACTAGGACCTCCAGTACTATGTTAAATAGCAGTGTGGAGAGTGGGCATCCCTGTCTAGTTCCTGATCTCAGAGGAAAAGCTTTCAGCTTCTTGCTGTTCAGTATAATGTTGGCTGTGGGTTTATGATATATGGCCTTTATTATGTTGAGGTTCTTGCCCTCTATTCCCATTTTGCTGAGAGTTTTTATCACGAACGGATGTTGAATTTTGTCTAATACTTTTTCAGCATCTATGGAGATGATCATGTGGTTTTTGTCTTTCTTTTTGTTGATGTGGTGGATGATGTTAATGGATTTTCGAATGTTGTACCATCCTTGCATCCCTGGGATGAATCCCACTTGGTCATGGTGTGTGATCCTGTTGATATACTTTTGTATTCAGTTTTCTAATATTTTATTAAGTATTTTTGCATCTACATTCATCACGGATATTGGTCTGTAATTTTCTTTTTTGGCAGGGTCTTTGCCTGGTTTTGGTATTAGGGTGATGTTGGCTTCATAGAATGAGTTTTGGAGTATTCCCTCCTCTTCTATTTTGTGGAAAACTTCAAGGAGAATGGGTATTATGTCTTCTCTGTGTGTCTGATAAAATTCCGAGGTAAATCCATCTGGCCCAGGTGTTTTGTTCTTGGGTAATTTTTTGATTTCCGTTTCAATTTCTTTGCTCATAATTGGTTTAACTTTTGTGTTTTTTCCTTGGTGAATCTTGGAAGGTTGTATTTTTCTAGGAAGTTGTCCATTTCTTCTAGGTTTTCCAGCTTGTTGGCATATAGGTTTTCATAGCAGTCTTTAATAATTCTTTGTATTTCTGTGGAGTCTGTCATGATTTTTCCGTTCTCATTTATGATTCTGTTGATTTGTTTTGATTCTCTTTTTCTCTTAGTAAGTTTGGCTAGAGTCTTATCTATTTTGTTTATTTTCTCAAAGAACCAGCTCTTGGTTTCATTGATTTTTGCTATTGTTTTATTCTTCTCAATTTTGTTTATTTCTTCTCTGATCTTTATTATGTCCCTCCTTATGCTGACTTTGGCCTCATTTGTTTTTCTTTTTCCAATTTCGATAATTGTGATGTTAGACTATTCATTTGGGATTGTTCTTGCTTCTTCAAGTATGCCTGGATTTCTATATGCTTTCCTCGTAAGACTGCTTTTGCTGCATCCCACAGAAGTTGGGGCTTTGTGTTATTGTCATTTGTTTCTATATATTCCTTTATCTCTATTTTAATTTGTACGTTGATCCATTGATTATTTAGGAGCATGTTGTTAAGCCTGCATGTGTTTGTGGGCCTTTTGGTTTTCTTTGTAGAATTTATTTCTAGTTTTATGCCTTTGTGGTCTGAAAAATTGGTTGGTAGAATTTCAATATTTTGGATTTTGCTGAGGCTCTTTTTGTGGGCTAGTATGTGGTCTGTTCTGGAGAATGTTCCATGCGCACTTGAGAAGAATGTATATCCTGTTGCTTTTGGATGTAGAGTTCTATAGATGTCTATTAGGTCCATCTGCTCTACTGTGTTGTTCAGTGCTTCTGTGTCCTTACTTATTTTCTGACTGGTGGATCTATCCTTTGGGGTGAGTGGTGTGTTGAAGTCTCTTAGAATGAATGCATTGCAGTCTATTTCCCCCTTTAGTTCTGTTAGTATTTGTTTCACATATGCTGGTGCTCCTGTGTTGGGTGCATATATATTTAGAATGGTTATTTCCCTGTTGTTGGACTGAGCCCTTTATCATTATGTAGTGTCCTTCCTTATCTCTTGTTATTTTCTTTGTTTTGAAGTCTATTTTGTCTGATATTAGTACTGCAACCCCTGCTTTCTTCTCGCTGTTGTTTGCCTGAAATATGTTTTTCCATCCCTTGACTTTTAGTCTGTACATGTCTTTGGGTTTGAGGTGTGTTTCTTGTAAGTAGCATATAGATAGGTCTTGCTTTTGTATCCATTCTATTACTCTGTGTCTTTTGATTGGTGCATTAAGTCCATTTACATTTAGGGTGACTATTGAGAGATATGTACTTATTGCCATTGTAGGCTTTAAATTCGTGGATACCAATGTTTCAAGGTTAGCCTCTTTAGTATCTTACTGCCTAACTTAGCTCGTTTATTGAGCTGTTATATACACTGTCTGGAGATTCTTTTCTTCTCTCCCTTCTTATTCCTCCTCCTCCATTCTTCATATGTTGGGTGTTTTGTTCTGTACTCTTTCTAGGAGTGTTCCCATCTAGAGCAGTACCTGTAAGATGTCCTGTAGAGGTGGTTTGTGGGAAGCAAATTCCCTCAGCTTTTGCTTGTCTGGGAATTGTTTAATCCCACCATCATATTTAAATGATAGTCGTGCTGGATACAGTATCCTTGGTTCAAGCCCCTTCTGTTTCATTGCATTAAATATATCATGCCATTCTCTTCTGGCGTGTAGGGTTTCTGTCGAGAAGTCTGATGTTAGCCTGATGGGTTTTCCTTTATAGGTGAACTTTTTCTCTCTAGCTGCCTTTAAAACTCTTTCCTTGTCCTTGATCTTTCCATTTTAATTTTTATGTGTCTTGGTGTTGTCCTCCTTGGATCCTTTCTGTTGGGGGTTCTGTGTATTTCCGTGGTCTGTTCGATTATTTCCTCCCCCAGTTTGGGGAAGTTGTCAGCAATTATTTCTTCCAAGATACTTTCCATCCCTTTTCTTCTCTTCTTCTTCTGGTACCCCTATAATACAGATATTGTTCCTTTTGGCTTGGTCACACAGTTCTCTTAATATTGTTTCATTCCTGGAGATCCTTTTACCTCTATGTCAGCTTCTATGCGTTCCTGTTCTCTGGTTTCAATTCCATCAATGGCCTCTTGCATCTTATCCATTCTGCTTATAAATCCTTGCAGAGTTTGTTTCCTTTCTGCAATCTCCTTTCTGGCATCTGTGATCTCCCTCCGGACTTCATCCCATTTCTCTTGCGTATTTCTCTGCATGTCTGTCAGCATGTTTATGATTTTTATTTTGAATTCTTTGTCAGGAATACTGGTTAGGTCTGTCTCCTTCTCTGGTGTCTCTGTGATCTTGGTTTGCCTGTAATTTTGTCTTTTCATGTTGATAGGAATAGTTTGCAGAGCTGGGACGAGTGACGGCTGGAAGAACTTCCCTTCTTGTTGGTTTGTGGCCCTCCTCTCCTGGGAGAACAGCTACCTATAGTGGTTTGTGCTGCCCCCAGATAGGGCTTCTGCTTCCTGCCCGGCTGCTATGGAGTTTATCTCCGCTGTTGCTGTGGGCGTGGCCTGGCTTGGGCAGCTGCTCCAATGTGGTGGAGTCCCGTTGGAGGGGGAGTGGCCGGGAGGCTATTTATCTCCATAAGGGACCTCCGTGCTCCCTGCAGCCCAGGGGATTAGAGTGCCCAGAGATCCCCGGATTCTCTACCTCTGGATTAAGTGTCCCGCCCTGCCCCTTTAAGACTTCTAAAAAGCACCCGACAAAATAAAACAACAACCACAAATAGAAAAAAAAAATGGCCGCTCATTTTTCTTCATTCTCCGGCGTCAGCCTCAGGCACCTGCTCACCATTCTTGCTGCCCTGTTTCCCTAGTATCCAGGGCCCCGCGCATGCACTGTGTCTGCGCTCTAGTCTGGATGACTGTGGTTGGGAGTTCAGCAGTCCTGGGCTCCCTCTCCCTCCCGCTCTTCTTCCTCTTCTCCTGCCTGGGAGCTGGGGGGAGGGGTGCTCGGGTCCCGCCTTGCCAGAGCTTGTATCTTACCCCTTTCGTGAGGCGCTGGATTCTCGCTGGTGTGGTTGTGGTCTGGATGTTGTCCTGTGTCCTCTGGTCTTTATTCTAGGAAGAGTTGTCTTTGTTGTATTTTCATAGATATATGTGGTTCTGGGAGGAGATTTCCGCTGCTCTACTCACGCCGCCATCTTGGCTCCGCCCCCTACAAGACACTCTTAAGAGAAATTAAAGAGGACACTAACAAATGGAAATTCATTCCATTCTCTTGGGTAAGAGGAATTAGTATTGTGAAATGGCCATCCTGCCTAAAGCAATCTATAGATTCAATGTAATCACTATCAAAATACTGACAGCATTCTTCTATGAACTGGAACAAATAGTTCTAAAATTCATATGGAACCACAAAAGACCCCGAATGGGCAAAGCAATACTGAGAAGAAATAATAAAGCAGGGGGGATCTTGCTTTCCAACTTCAAGCACTACTACAAAGCCACAGTTATCAAGACAATTTGGTCCTGGCACAAGAATAGACCGATAGACCTGTGGAACAGAATAGAGTCCAGATATTAACCCAAGCATATATGGTCAATTAATATACGATAAAGGAGCTTGGATATACAATGGGGAAATGAGAGCCTCTTCAACAGCTGGTGTTGGCAAACTGAACAGCTGCATTTAAGAGAATGAAACTGGATTACTGCGTAACTCCATACACAAAAGTAAACTCAAAATGGATCAAAGATCTGAATGTAAGTCATGAAACCATAAAACTCTTAAGAAGAAATCATAAGCAAAACTCTTGGACATAAACATGAGCAACTTCTTCATGAATATATCTCCCCAGGCAAAGGAAAGTAAGTAAGGATGAACAAGTGGGACTATATCAAACTAAAAAGCTTCTGTACAGCAAAGGACACCATCAGTAGAACAAAAAGGCATTCTACAGTATTGAAGAATATATTCATAAATGACGTATCTGATAAGGGTTTGACATCCAAAATATACAAAGAGCTCATGCACCTCAACAAACAAAAGGTAAATAATCTTATTAAAAATTACACAGAAGATCTGAACAGACACTTCTTCAAAGAAGAAATTCAGATGGTGAAAAGGCACATGAAAAGATGCTCCATATTGCTAGTCATCAGAGAAATGCAATTTAAACCACAATGAGATATGACCTCACACCTGTTAGGATGGCCACCATTCAAAAGACAAACAACAACAAATGTTGGCAAGGATGTGGAAAAAGGGGAACCCTCCTACACTTCTGGTGGGAATGTAAATTAGTTCAACCATTGTGGAAAGCAGTATGGAGGTTCCTCAAAAATCTAAAAATTGAAATACCATTTTACCCAGGAATTCCACTCCTAGGAATTTACCATAAGAATTCAGCAACCCAGATTCAGAAAGACATATGTACCCCTATGTTTTTTGCAGCACTGTTTACAATAGCCAAGAAATGGAAGCAACCTAAGTGTCCATTAGTAGATGAATGGATAAAGAAGATGTGGTACATATACACAATGGAATATTATTCTACCATGTGAAAAAAACAAATCCAACCATTTGCAACAACATGGATGGTGCTAGAGGGTATTGTGTTCAGTGAATTACCCATGCAGAGAAAGACAAGTATCAAATGATTTCACTCATCTGTGGAATATAAGGACAAAACAAAAACTGAAGGAACAAAACAGCAGCAGACTCACAGAACCCAAGAATATACTAACAGTTACCACAGGGAAATGGATTGGGGAGGATGGGTGGGAAGGGATGGATAAGGGGGGAAAAGGGTCATTATGATTAGCACACATAATGTGGGTGGGACACATGGAAGGCAGTATAACACAGAGAATACAAGTAGTGATTGTATAGCATCTTACTATTCTGATGGACAGTGACTGCAATGGGGTATGTGGTGGGGAGTTTATAATGTGGGGAGTCTAGTAACCATAATGTTGCTTGTGTAATTGTATATTAATGATACCAAAATAAAAAAAGAAGTGTTACACATGCAGAATGGAATACTATTCAGCCGTAGAAAATAAAGAAATCCTGCTATTTCTGACAACGTGGATAGGCCTAACGGTTATTATTCTATGTGAAATAATCAAAGCAGAGAAGGACAATTACCATATTTCACTTATTTTTTGAATCTAATAACAAAACAAAACCAATGAGCAAAATAGCAATAGACTCACAGACACTGAGAAGTGACTTCTTGTTACAATGGGGTAGGCGTTTGGATGGGTGGGTGGGGAGGAAGAGGGGAATAAAAGGGTACAAAAATTTTCAATCATAATACAAGTTGGTAACAGGGATGGTAGTACAGCATGGAGAATATAGTCAATGATTCTGTAACATATTTCTATGTTTACAGATAGTAATTGTACCAGTTGTGGTAAGGATTCAATAATGTGGGTAACTGCTTAACCCCTGTGCTGTATTCTTGAAACTAGTATAAGACTGTGCACCAACTATACTTTAAGGAAAGTATTTTTATTGTGTATAATACTCTGGTTAGATTTATTTCTTTCTGTACTTTTAAAGATGTTACTCCATTTTCTTCTGGATTTTAAGTTTCTGATAGAAGATGCTGTCATTCTTGTTTTGTTCCTTTAATATGCTTTCTGGTCTTATGATTTTTCTTTTTACAGCTGTTGTTTCCAATTTATCATTTGCACTGTGTAACTTTCCCAAGATTTCTACTTTCCCTGGTTTGTACAGTTCTTTAGGTCTCTTGGTTTATTTGTAGTTTGTATCAAATTAGGAAAAAAATGCCTATTATTCCTTCAAATTAATTGTACATCACTTTCTACTTCTAGGACTCCAATTACTCATAGGCAGCTTGATATTGTTCCACAGCTCATTAAAGTTCTGTTCATTTATTTTTTTAATTCTGTTTTACTTATATAACTTATATTGTATTATTTTGCTACTACTTCAAGTTCACTAATATTTTCTTCTGAAATGTCTAATCTTCTGTTATGAATTTTTTAAACTAATACTTCTTAAATGAAGCACATGATATCAGATGGTGAGTCATGGTTAAAAAACATACTGCTACAGAAAGTGAAATAGAGAAATTGTTTACTCACAGTTTTTGGATAAATACCTGGCATGCATTGAGAGGCCACATAGGAAAGTCAGAGGGCAGACAGGGAGACAAGACCTAGAGCACATGCCTTCATTAGGGTCAATTTGTGCAGTGCTTCTGTGTTCTTGAGCTAAGGCCAATTTCTTGACTTCAAACAAAAAGAGCAGTGTTTACCAAACCCTACAAGGGTGTTTATCAAAGGGGCAAAATAGGGAAGGTACTGTGAGGCAGGGGAGACTGTTGATTAAAAGTGCTGTTGGAGCAATCATATTAAATTTTCATTTGCTTGTGACTCTGCTGTCTAGGGAATTCACCTGTATGAGGGGCATAGTAATAGGGTAAGATCACTGCAGACTGCTTGGTCAAACAAAATGGATGCAAAGGCAGCCATATCAAGGAGTAGTTTAGCTAAATTCTTGACATGCTATTAATCCATTAGTTTTTTTTTCCCATTTCCGATATTGTATTCTCTAGAAGTTAAGTTTGGGTAAAATTGTAATTAATTTCCAGAATATCTCACCTGGCTTTAGTACATTTGCATATCCTCAGGGGTGGAGAGTTCATCTCCATATCAGTGGGTAATTCCCTGGGCAATGGAGGGCTTATCTGAACCTGAGAGGTTAGGGCGAGGTCCCTGCTTGATTCTGCCAGAGCAGGAGAGAGAGACAGTCCCTGACTGCAGTTTGTAAGCAATAAACAGGTTTTATACATTATTTCTCCCTTTGACTGACTTCGGTTTTAGAGGTATTTTGCCCTAGGATTTCCTCTCCCCAGACTTACATCCCCATCATTTTTTTTCCCACTTCTGATATTGTATTCTCTAGAAGTTAAGTTTTGTTCTTTTCTGTATCGACTTTTTGTTTTCTCATTATTTCATGTTTTTCTTTACATTTATGAGAATATATAGTATATTTATAATAGCTTTTTAAGGTTTCTTGTCTTGTAATTTTATCTTCCCTCTCATATCTGAGTTGATTTTATGGATGGATTTATCTCTTTTTTATGGATATTTTTCTTGCTTCTTTATATAGCTAGGAAGTCTTGATTTAATGCTAGTCATGGTGAATTTTATATTGCTGAATGTGGGATTTGTTGACATCTTTCTTTCTAAGACTATTGGATTTTTTTCTAGCAGTCTGTTGTAAACTCAGAGATTAATTTGATAATTTGAATGTTTGTTGTAAACTTTTTATGGTAGGCTTAGAGTTACCTTTATTCTAGATATGTCTTCACTTTTTAGGTATAGCATTTCTGGGGTCTCTACTAAAGTCCCATGTATTAAACAAGATCTTTCTAGTTTGGGTAGAGGAAAGCTGAATTATTCTCAGCCTGCTGTGAGATAAGAATGAATCTAGAATTAGCATATATATATATGCATATGCTAATTACAGGTCTTGTTGTCTAGGTAGCTTGCTTCTCTCAAGCATAGTATCCTGAAATTTCCTACCTTCCTGGTCTCTTTGTCTCAACTCAATGTGATTCAAAATAACACTTGGATTATCCCTGCCTCTAAAATAATTTTGGCATTAATTCAAAGCAGAAAACATTGGTGATTTCAGGGTTCACGACATTTGCATTTATTTTCTAAGTAATTGTCTTGTACTACATTTTTTTTGAAAAAATAATTATTTCCTATATTTGTGAACAATTTTGCCTGTTTTTTACTACAAGACAGTTATTCCAGACTTTTATTCCCTGATGAATATAAGAAGTCTCACTTACTTTCATTTTTAAATAATATTTTTATGGGTATAGACTTCTAACTTTGCAAGGTTACCTTGGCACTTTAAAAGTATCATCCCAAATTGAAACAAGGAGGTAAAAGACATGTACACTGAAAAATATAAAACATTGATAAATTAAACTGAAGACACATAAATGGGAAGACATCCCATGCACATGGATCAAAAAATTAATATTAAAATGTCCACACAGCTCAAATGGATCTACAGATTCAATGAAATACCCACTGAAATTCCAATGGAATTTTTCACAGAAGTAGAAAAATCTATCCTGAAATTTGTATGGATCAATGAAAGAATCTGAGAACAAAGAACAATCTTGAGAAAGAACAAAGCAGGAGACATTATACTTCCTGATTTCAAATTATATTACAAGGCTTTAGTAATCATACCAGTATGGTACTGGCATAAATACAGGCACATAGACCAATGGAACAGAACAGAGAGCCCAGATATAAATAGAAGTATATGCAGTCAACAATCTTTGACAAGGGTGCCAAGAACACATAATGGGAAAAGAATGCTCTTAATAAATAGAATTGGGAAAACTGGATATCCACATGCAAAAGAATGATCTATGATCTGAAACCACCCACAAAACATACTTGAAATTGATTAAATAATTAAATATAAGACTTGAATATGCAAACTTCCTAGAGAAAACATAAAGGAAAATTCCCTGGGATTTGTCCTGGCAGTGATGTTTTTGGATATCAAAAGCACAGGCAATAAAAGATAAAATAAACAAATGGAGCAGAGAGGATCAAAGATGGTGGCATGAGAGATGAGACAGAGGCCTCCTCCTAAAACTGCATATAATACAAAAATATAATTAATACAACTAATCCTTAAAGAGCAACAGAAAGAGGGCTGCACCAGAATGCATACACCTGGAGAAAAGAATAGACCTCATGGAACAGGGTAATGTACCAAAGACATGACCCTGTGGGACCGAAACTCTTCCCCTACCCCAGCTCACTGGCAGGATGAAGAGAAATCAAGTGGGGAGGGAGTGGAGGCCAGGGACTGCTGAATACCTAGCTCTGGAGATCTGCTCTGGGAACAGAAACCTATATTGCATGGTGCTCTGGTGATTAGGGGGGTTAGAAAGCTAAGACAGGAAGAATACCTGGAGAGACTGAGATTTCAGCCATTTGTGGAAAACAGGGAGCCATATCCAGCTGCTATGGGACAAAAGAAAGGCAGGCAGTCTAAGACACTACCTAACTGTGAGAGGGCTGCTAAAGGTGCAAGGATTGCACAGAGCTTACTGCTCAGGAGAAAGGACAGGTACATAAAATTGTCCAGGTGCACTCGGCCCAGAAGGTTGGGAACTTTCATGATCTTCAGGGTCTCCAGCCACCTGACTGGCTATGCAAGGCCCCCATCAGTGATACGTACCCTGCTGCACCTTCCTCCCGGCCAGCCTGCACCTGGCTCACAAACCAGCAAACCCTGCCCTGGCATCAGGCCAGCCAGAGGGAAGCTCTGCCTACAGCAGCTACAAACGCAAAGCATAGAGGCTTATACCTCTGTGCTCGGCCCACTAGTTCTGGCAGTGGAGATAGGCATAGCAGCTGGGAAGCAAGAAACAGCTCTTTCCTCCCCGCAGGCACCAATATCACACCTGTGCAACCCCTGACATTGCACCAGGGCCTGAGCAGCTCCAGAGAGTGGAGCTTCTGGGGACTAGAGGGCGTCACATAAAAATATGAAATGTCAAAGAAACCTGGTTCAAAGCAAAATCATACATACACCAGAGAGTCAAATGAAACCGTTCTCATGAATCTTCCTGAAAGAGATTTCAAAATAAAAATCATAAACATGCTCATGGTGGTACAGAAAAATATTCAAGAACTCAGGAATGAATTCCAGTTGGAAATCCAATCAATATGGAACACAGTATCAGAAATGAAATACATAATAGAAGGTTTTAAAAGCAGATTAGAAACAGTGAAGGAAACTATAAATGAAATAGAAATTAGAGAAAAGGAATACAAAGAAGCTGAGGCACAGAGAGAAAAAAGGATCTCTAAGAATGAAAGAATATTGAGAAAACTGTGTGACCAATCCAAATGAAACAATACTCATATTATAGGGGTACCAGAAGAAGAAGAGAGAAAAAGGGGGATAGAAAGCATCTTTGAAGAAAGAATTGCTGAAAACATCCCCAATCTAGGGATGGAGATAGTCTCTCAGGCCATGGAAGTGCACAGATTTCCCAACACAAGGGAACCAAGGAAGACAACACCAAGACATATAATAATTAAAATGGCAAAGATCAAGGATAAGGACAGACCATTAAAAGCAGCAATAGAGAGAAATAAGATCACATAAAAAGGAAAGCCCATCAGGCTATCAGCAGACTTCTCAGTAGAGACCTTACCTTACAGGCCAGAAGGGAGTGGCATGATATATTCAATGCAATGAAGCAGAAGGGCCTCAAACCAAGAATACTTTATCCAGCAAGATTATCATTTAATTTGAAGGAAGGATTAAACAATTTCTAGATAAGTAAAAGCTGAGAGAATTTACCTCCCACAAACTGTCTCTACACTGTATTTTGGAGGGACTGCTATAGATGGAAGTGTTCCTAAGGTTTAATAGATGTCACCAGAGGTAATAAAACCTCAGAAAAGAAAGTAGAACAGGTAATTACTAAGCAAATGCAAAATTAAATTAACTATCCCCAAAGTCAATCAAGGGATAGACAAAGAGTACAGAATACAATACCTAATATACAAAGAATGGAGGATGAAGAAAAAGGAGGAGAAAAAAGGAACCTTTAGGTTGTGCTTGTATCAGCATACAAAGTGAGTTAAGTTAGACTCTTAGATAGTAAGGAAGTTAACCTTGAACGTTTGGTAACCATGAATCTAAAGCCTGCAATGGCAATAAGTACATACCTATCGATAATCAACCTAAAAGTAAATGGTCTGCATGCACCAATCAAAAGACACAGTTATAGAATGGATAAAATGCAAGACCCATCTATAAGCTACCTAGAAGAGACTCACTTCAAACCCAAAGACATACACAGACTAAAAATGAAGGGATGGAAAAAGATATTTCATGCAACTAATAGAAAAAAGCAGGAGTTGCAGCACTTGTATGAGACAAAATAGACTTCAAAACAAAGAAAGTAACAAGAGACAAAGAAGGACATTACATAATGATAAAGGGGTCAATCCAACAAGAAGATATAACCATTATAAATATCTATGCAACAAACAGAGGAATGCCTACATATGTGAAAAAATACCAACAGAATTAAAAGGGTAAATAGAATGCAATGCATTCATTCTAGGAGAATTCAACACTCCACTCACTCCAAAGGCCAGATCAACCAGACAGAAAATAAGTAAGGAGACAGAGGCACTGAACAACACATTAGAACAAATGGACCTAACAGACATCTACAGAACTCTACACCCAAAAGCAGCAGAATACACATTCTTCTCAAGTGCACACGAAATATTTTCAAGAATAGATCATATACTAGGCCACAGAATGAGCCTCAGTGAATTAAAAAAGATTGAAATTGTACGAATGAGTTTCTCAGATCACAAAGATATAAAACTAGAAATAAATTTTGCAAAGAAAATGAAAAATCCCACAACATATGGAGGCTTCACAACATACTCCTAAATAATCAATGGATCAATGAACAAATAAAAAGAGATCAAGTAATATATGGAGACAAATGACAACAATAATTCAACACTGCAAAATCCTGTGGTTCCCAGAAGCACAAACCCCCTGCTTGCTAGAGCCAGGTGCTCCAAGGGTATTCTCTGTGGTGGCTGAACTGTAACTGCTGTTGTCATGCTATGGGTGGTGTCCACCCTCTGTCAGTAATGGAAGATCCTACCTACTACATCTCAGTTTGTTTTACCTGGCCTTGCTGCTGTGATGCTCTACAGGCAGGGGTGGAGTCCACCCTCTGCCTGCCTACCCACAGTGGCCAACTATCAGTAGGTAGAGCATGTTGAGCAGGGCAGGTCTTCAGGGGAATGCGAGAGCTGAACAAGCTGTGTAGGTGGAGAGTTTCAGAGCTGGATGCCACAAGCATCTTGGCAGTTGGGCTGAGGGGAGGCTAGAAAAGTATTGTCCATTAGCCCTTTCTTCTCCAGAGAGAGCACCCTCAGACCTGCACCTCTCTCTCACTTTCCAAGGCTAGCAAATCTCCTTTGAAACTGCTCTGTTTGGATCTTAGTGGTATCAGCAAAGCATTCCAGTCCTTTGCAAGTGGAGACTCAGTCTCCCACAGTGCTCCAACTCTACCTGCTGTTCATCCCCATTAATCTTCAATGCCCAATGTTATGGGGACTTGTATCCTTCAGCAGATCCCCAGGGCCAGGTGAGTCAGGTTCCCAAACATTTTTCTCCACCCCACTCTGTTCCACTTCCCCTCCTGCTTGTGGCTTTGGGATGGGGGTAGGGCTTGGATTCTGATACTGGATCCTGGCCCTAACTCTTCTTGATGTGGTCTTCTCTTTTTCACCAGGTATAGGAGGTCTGTCTTGTCCTCTTCTCTTCAGTTCACTTTAAGAGTTAGTTTATTAGATATAGTTGCTTCCTTTGTATGTACATGGGAGAAAGCTGTCACAGTGACCTCCTATTCCATCATTTTCCTCCCACCTCCAAGGGCATATAATTGATATGGAACAACTCCAAGAAAATAGCATGATAAATTAGTCTTATCTTCAACTTTTTGGAGGCAAATGTGCTTAAATAAATATCAGAATTTCTATTAGATTAGCGTCTTGTCAAATAAATTAAGGAAGATAGATAAATATGAAGAGTTTCCAAAGAAATGTGCCTTCATAGACAACACAGGATTCTAAATCTCAACATTAGCTGTCATGTAAAATACCTCAACTCATTGAGCTTTATGAAGAGCAAGAGAATGTTCAGGATTAAGCAGTAATAAAACCTCATAAGGTGTTCTTGATTAAAGACAAAAATGTTCTATGAAAAAACAATTTAACTGGAAGGAAAATATTTTTTGGTAGTGGTAAGTAAATTATTTGGAAAGCATATTGTCTGAGTTTGTAAACTAATGCTTTTAAAAAGACTTCAATATAGAAAGCAGTTTGGTGGTTCCTCAAAGAGTTAAATATAGAAATACCACATGATTCAGCAAATCCTTTCTGACACGGATACCCAAAAGAATTGAAAGAGGCTCATATATATTTGTATACCAATTATTGATAGCAACATTACTGATAATAGTCAAAAGGTGGGAACAACCCAATGTCCATTGAAGGATGAATGGATAAGCAATGTGTGGTATATGCATACAATGTAATATTATTCAGCCTTAAAAAGGAAGGAAATTCCTGTACATGCTACAGCGTGGATTAACCTTGAAGACCTTGTAAGTGAAATAAGTCACAAAGAAAAAATATTGCATGATTCCACTTAAATGAGGTACCTAGAGCAGTCAAATCCATAGAAACAGAGAATTAATGTTGGTTTCCAGTAGCTGGGAGAATGGTAAGTTATTGTTTAATGGATATGGAGTTTCTGTTTGGGATGATGAAAAAGTTCTGTAAATAGTAATGGATACAATGTGGATACATATTGTAAATGTACTTAATGCTGAATTGTACAGTGGTTAAAATGGTAAATTTTATGTTATGTATATTCTACCACAGTTTTTAAAATCCCTGTTTTTTGTCTTTTGTTTTAAATATATGGATTTAATTTCTTTCATTGTAAGCAACTCCATAGCCTGAGAAGTCAGTTTGAGCCTTGGAATCAGGCAGACCTTGTTCTGCTACTTACTAGCTGTGTGATCTTTGACTTATAAATGAACCTCTATGAGCTTCAGTTTCTCATCTGTAAAATGGATTTACAACATTTACTTTAAAGGAGTAGAATTCGTACTGTGGACAAAATCTCATACAGAAAAAAGATCTTGTATAGAACTGAAATAGATAAAATATATAAAAGGAATGATGAAACAGTGCTGTATACAAAAGAAGTAAAAGCATTTGGTGGGGATTGGGAATGAAGTTCCACAACTCCTACTTATTCCGACAAGTCACTTCCCTAGAACCCCAGGACAGAGAATAACATGGTTTAATAACCAGTGGCCTGGCTGTGCATTAGTCACCTTTCCAGTCCTGATATTCTATGATTAATTCTCTTAGAAAGTTTATAGTCTCCAGAACATTGAAATGTAGCTATTTGGAGCAATCTGGGATGGTAACTGTGCAAAAGCACTTTAAACTGCAAAGACCACAATAAATGGGACCTAAAGGTTGACACCAAATGTGTTGAAGTAGTGAAGTAGTTGAAGAAGTGAATCTTCACATGAAGAAATGTGAAGAACACTGGATAGGGTAGTCAGAATATCCATCTTTTCTTGCAGTGGCATTTAGGAGTATCAGTTAATGTCACAAAGCAAATGCAAATAATACAGACAGACCACTAGATGGCAGTGGGTGAAAGATTGAAAAGCAGAAAAAAATAGGGCTACATGTCCTGTGTCTACCTTTTTCCTCCTATAGTATAAATTCTCGCTTTTTCTCATAATGAAATATTAATTATTAGTGATTTTAATAGGTTAATTTTTAATTCTGCAAAATTTCATAAAGAATTTATTAAATAACGACTCCTCATTTTAAAATCAAAAGAACAAATCAAAGTAGAAAATAAGATATGAGCAGAACCCCTTAACTGAACAGTTGCCAAGACTCTGCTACTTTCCAGTACTGATAAAAGCTAGACTAGATATATAGCACCATACCTTTAGTGTTCTTGGCACTCCAGAATGATGTTATTTGACCTCTAATAACTAACTGGAGAGGAGCAATGGACTGAGATTAATACATAACACACTAATACACACAGTTAATTTGGAAGTAGAATTGATAGTTGCTCAGAGGGCTTTGAACTGCTTCCACATTCCTTTTTTCCCCTTTCTCAGTACTGTTTTCAATAAATAGTATGCTACAAATAAACCTAAGGCTGAAGGTTAACATTGTTCTGCTTTCTTCCTGCAAACGTGGTGAATGTTGTGGGTAAAATTGCATTATTTCCAGAATCTCTCACCTGTCCTTAGTGCACCTCCATACCAATAGGTGTTTCCAAGAGGTGGAGAAAAGTAGTCATCTCCATATCAATAGGTAATTACAAGGGAGAGCATGGGCATATCTAGACCAGAGGTTGGGTGGGGCCTCTTCTTCTGCAGTCGGGTAGGGAGAGACATGGGAGACCGGAAGTGGATGACTGCTTGTAAGAGACAAACAGGTTTCTCCCACTTTATTTCTCCCTTTGCCTGATTTTGGGTTCAAAGGATTTTTCCCTGGGATTTTCCCCCAAGAATTACATCTGGTACTAGTCAGCAGGACCTCTGAACCAGAAATCTGTCTGCATGGGTGTGACCCTTAGCGGGGCTGCCCCTAGAGAAAGTGTGGAGATGCCCAGAACACCCCCTGTGTATAGTGGGGAGGCCCCAGTGGCTGCAGCGGTAGAGGGCACAGCTACACCCGGGAGCCCCCTATGTGTGGGACTTCCAACTGGGGAAACCATAATGGGGAATTGGTCTAGGGTAAAGCAACTCCTAGATGGGTGGGGCCCTCCCAAGAATTGGGGAAGGTTGGAAACATTGGAAGCTGTGGAATTAGCCCTCCATGAGATGAAAGACAGCTTAGAGGCCTTGAGTGGCCATGTAGCAGCTGGGATTGTAGGATCTCTTTTCTTCAAGATAGTAGAAAGTCTTATCAAGGAGAGAGAGATTTCGGCAAGAGAGAGACACACTTCAGCATTGCTTGGAGGAACTGGGTGATGATCTATAAGACGCCCTTAAGAAAGAGAGACAGTTGTTGCAATGACAGGTCACTCTCCTGGAAGGTTCCTTAGCAGCAGTGAGGGAGGAGACATCAGGAGAAGACATGCTGCAGGAGGTTGTGACGGAGGCAAAGGAAGGAGCAGTGCCTTCAGCTCGAGATGGTAGAGGATATGTCAGGTGAGGATGAGGGGGTGGGGACAGAGGCCAATCTGTTGCCCAGGCCACTGCCCAAGGCACCAGCCTCTCTCGTATTAAAGGCACACCCAGTTATAATTAAGAAAATAGAAATGCAACACCCATGGGCTCCTCAGGAGGAGGAGCTACCCACCCCTTCACCAAGTGATGGAGCACTCCTGCCCCTATAACCAGGATGAGCCGGTGGACATGAGTGCCTGGTTTCGGCAGAAGTCACCAGAACCTCTGCCTACATGGCTTTGTGTCTCTGGGGTATGGGGGTGGAAAAAAAAACATTGCTATGTCGGGCTCTGAAATGGGAAAACTGGCTCCCCTGATGACTCACCCTTCCCTCCAGCAGTGGTCACAAAGTGCCCATCACACCTCAGGGAATCAGGTGCTTCTGGATGGGCTGACAGCAGCCAAGGCAGTTTGGCCTAATCAGGGTGATTTACCATAGTTACCCACTAGCTGGAAAACATATACAGAGCTCCAGCAGGTGTTACAGGAGCTGGGCATGGAAAATATCATCATATTATGGACCCCGGGGCTCCGATGAGGAGTTGTTCACCATAGGAGTAAGAAATCTGATGCTCCATACAGCTCCCCCATCTCTCTTAGAGTCCCTAGTGACTATTCTTGCCCCCACATAGGGCAACCCATAAGTACTTTGGCAGATCTGGGGGAGGTTGAAACAATAAGAGCACAGAAGGAAGTATGGGCTGTAACTGAAAGGAGAGGTGCAAATGGCCCTGTGAAGGTCTCAAGGATGCAAATGTGGGTTGATTTCATAAAGGCTGGGGTAGTGAAAGAAAAATTTGATGTGTATCCCAGTAGGATCTTGTTAGAAATGTGACACAAATTAAAGCCAGAGCAGCAGTTCCAGTTGCTGACATACAGGACAAAAAAGGCCAGAAGCAAAGTCCATATCCAGTCTGTGTCCCTGCAAGACTTCCTGGGGGACAGTACTCAGACTTCACCTGGGCCTGAACTCCCCACAGGAGAACAATTGGATACGGTGGTTGACTGAAACGGAGGTCAAGACAACCCACCTTGGTGGCCCTTGTGGGGACAGGAGACTACATGTAGAATTAGCAATTCATTCGTCCTCCATGAATGTACAATGTGTCATGGCACTGGTGGACACAGGAGCTGAATGTTTTCTGATTTATGGCAACCCTGAGCATTCTCCTGGGACACCTGCAGTGATAGATGGCTATGGGGGTAAGGCAATTAGAGTGAAGAAAGCCCAAATCCCATTGGGGATAGGGCATTTACCCACAAAGGAGCATACTGCCTACATTTCTCCCGTCTATGAATACATATTGGAGGTAGATATCCTGCAGTGCCTGTGGTTACAGGCCACTTGTGTTGAGGTCAGACTGATGGGACGTATGGTAAAGGCAGTTCTGAGGGGACATGCTAAGCACCCACCTGTAGCTCTGCCTGCACTTCGGCGAGTAAATACTAAGCAGTGTAAATTGCCTGGGAGGAACAAGGACATTGGAGAAACTCTACAGGAGTTGGAGAAGGTGGGCATCATAAAGTCCACTCATAGTCATTTTAATTCCCCATTGTGGCCAGAGAAAAAGCCAGTTGGCTCCTGGCATATGACCATGTACAGCAGAGAACTGAATAAAGTCGCACCCACTTTGCATGCTGCTGTCTCCTCGATAGCAGCCCTTATGGACACCCTCAGTCATGAACTAGGGACGTATTATTCTGTCATGGACCTTGCTATTTCTTCTCTATTGACATAGCACAGGAACATTAAGAACAGTTTGCCGCCATGTGAGAAGGCTGGCAGTGGACATTCAATGTCCTTTCACTGGGATGCCTCCACAGTCCCACCATTTGTCATGGACTTGTAGCCCAGGGCTTTGCCACATGGAAGACACTGAAAACGATGTGGCTGTATCACTACATTGATGATACTATGCTCACATCTGATTGTCTAGCAGATTTAGAAGGGGCAGTTCCTACACTGCTGCAACAACTACAGGAGATAGGATGGGCTGTGAAGAGCACCAAGGTTCAGGGACCTGGTTTGTCTGAAAAATTCTTGGCAGTTGTCTGGTTGAGTAAAACTAAAGTTATCCTAGAAGCAGTCATAGACAAGGTCCAGGCTTTCCCTAACCCTACAACTGTAGCAATATTACAAGACTTTTGGGGTCTTTTGGGCTACTGGAGTTTATCCTGCACTTGGCACAAATTGAGAGCCCTTATACCAGTTGGTCCGAAAGGGCATCAGGTGGGACTTAGATGAAACATGTGCAGCTGCTTTTACTGCCGCTAAGCCAGTAGTCAAGGCCATACAGGCCTTGACTGTAATGGATTCAACAAGGCCCTGTGAGCTAGATGCTCACGTAATGGAAGATGTTTCTGGATGGGGTCTTTGGCAGCAGCTTGAATAGACACCAATGCATTGGATTATGGTCACAACTATGGAAAGGAGCAGAGGTCCATTACACCTTTCTAGAGAAGCAATTGGCTGCTGTGTACCATGCCTTGCTGGCTAAGGAGCCTATCACTGGAACAGCTGTGACAAAGGTAATAACCCCCTGTCCCATCATGGAGTGGGTGTGAGACTGGACTGAAAGGCCACGGAGTGGCGTGGCAGACTCCTACACTGGCCAAATGGGGTGCATATTTACAGCAGTGTAGCGCCCTACTAGCCACTTATGTGAACTCCCATGCCTATTGGGGCAGTCATATATACCAGTGGAAAGCAGGGATAACTTGCTTTTTAGCCATTGGTAGCCAAGTCTTTATCAAGAGAGAAAAGACCCTATACCTGAAAGAACCTTGGTATACAGATGGCTTCAGTCATGGGCAGCCCCTGAAGTGGAGGGCTGTGGCTTTCCATACAAAGGCTGAGACAATATGGAGGATGGAGAAGATAAGAGAAACCAATGGGCTGAGTTGTGGGCAGTATGTTTTTCATGATCCCCCAGGAGTCCTCCCTACAGTTGTCCGCACTGACAGCTGGGCCGACTATTGGGGCTTGACCCTGTGGCTACCGACATGGTACCATGCCAACTGGATGGTCACCAGCCCCTTTGGGGGCAAGAGTTGTGGCAAGACCTATACATGTCATGTGACTTGCAATTTGCATTTGGCATCCCCAGGGAATGATAAAGTAGACACACTGGTCTAGGTGTGTTGACTGGAAGGAAATCCTGTCTCTGATATAACCCAATGGTTACATCAGCGTTTGTTGCACTCAGGGCAAAAGACAATGTGGGCTGTAGATTGTTGGTGGGGCTTTCTGTTGACCTTTCAATAAGTCAGCAGAGCCTGAAGGAGTGCCTTGTGTGTTCCAAGGGGGACTGAGTTCCACAGCAACATGGGACAGCAGTAAAGGAGCCGATACCTCTTTTCAGGTGGCAACCTATATAGGGCCTCTGCCTGTATCAGAAGGATATCAGTATGTCATGATTTTTGTGGACACAGCTACTGAGCTGTTGGTTGCTTTTCCTACAAATCGTGCAGCTCAGCAAATAACCAAAAGGGGCCTAGACTGTCTGCAACCTATGGCTGGTTGCAGGTGATTGAGAGTGATCAAGGCACCCAATTTACTGGACATGCATTACAAGAATGAGTGTGGCAATTAGGAATAAAGTAGAAGTTTCATGTACCATATAACCCTACCAGGGCATGCATGATAGAGAGGTACAATGGTTTGTTGAAATGTGGCCTGAAGTCAGACACCAATAGTCTATATGGCTGGTCAGTTCACTTATGGACACTGCTACAGCATTTAATTGAGAAGCCCTGAAAAGGAGCCTTGAGCCCTGTGGATACGCTAACAGATATTGCTGCCTCTCCTATACAACTGCATGTGCAAACCAAAGAGGAGTTACTGAAGCCAGCATATGGCCAGCAGAGCAACATCCTGCTACCAGCCCCAACTGTGTTAAACCCTGGAGACTCTGTTGAACGGATGTGTCCCTGCACATTTCAACACATGGACCAGTGATGGTTGGCCCTTCTGGCACCTTAGGGAAAAGGCCTGGAAGCTGGTCTCCTGTGTATTCCTAGAGTAACAGCAGAGTAGCCCCCCAAAATCATGGTAGTGTACGCAAAACATCAGAGAGGTAAGAGCCTCTAACAGGAAGTTATGTTTAATCTTTATAGCCAGTGCATGTACCTCCTATAGCCCTATATATTGACCCATCTGTAACTCCCACAGGGAGGGGGTGAAAGTCTAGTATAGTAGACCAGGGGGAGATCCCATTACTGCCACTGTCCTATCACAGCACCACTCTCTTGCACGCATCCTACCTGATGGACAAGATTTGCCTATGCTGGTGTCATTAAAACATGTATCTTATCATCCTTAAGGTTGTTTTATTCTACAGTTCCTGTGGCCTGGACATGTCCCCTAGCTGCAGCTGCTGCATGATGATTCCTCTGAACTCCCTATCTGTTCAGCTACTGACTGACTGTGGAATGGGCAAGCTATGGACTTAATCTGCATAGGACTTTGAGCCTAGCTGAATCCTCTGGCTTGAAGATTATCATGATTTTATTGCTGTTGCTATTGTATGTTATTAGTCTGGTTACAATGCTCCAGTTTTCTCACAAAGGGCCACTATGGAATACGGGGATTGAGTATATTGTAAGAGAGATTTCTGGAGGGGTGGGCTGTGAGTAAAATTGCAATTTTCCAGAATCTCTCCTCTGGCCTTAGTGCATCTCCATATTAATAGGTGCTTCTAAGGAGTGGAGAGAAGAAGTCCATCTCCATATCAATAGGTAATTACAAGGTTGCCTGAGGGGGCTTATCTGGAGATTAGATGGGGCCTCTTCTGTAACGGGTAGTAAGAGACATGGGTGATCAGAAGTGGACTGTTTGTAAGAAATAAACGGGTTTCTCCCACTTTATTTTTCCCTTTGACTGATTTCAGTTTCAAAGGTATTTTGCCCCAGGTATTCCCTCCTGAGTTACACATGAGAATTACTACCAAAAGTACAATAAAAATGAACAGCAAACTCCAAAATGGAAAGGATTACTTGGTAATAATGAGGATGAGAAACATCAAGGGCATGGTATTTTCTGCTCCATAGGACCAAACTAGATAAAAATGGACACTTATTTTTTATGTATAAGGTTTGTTCTAATTTATAAATTAAAATTTAACAAATGGAGATAATTTAGTCACCAGGATTTCATTATTAGTATTTTAGAATACTAATACCCAAGGGTAACAAAATATCCCCATAAAAATGATTATACAACTAAAGCTATTTTCATTTTAACATATCCTAAAACTTTTTTAAAAAGCCAAAATGAACACCCTAAGACAGTTTTATTGCCTTATATTACTAGACAGAATACACAAAATTCTTTATATAAATTAACATGTTGCTATACAAATACTTGAAATTTTAAAGTGACAAAAATCAACCACAAAAATATTCCTAAAAACGAATAAATTCCACCAATATTAGTAACCTATATTAAATTTCAAAACAATCTGAAATGTTTTGATTTCTTCATATATTTACTACAAAACTTAATCTTTGATGAGAATCATAAAAGATGCTAAGCAAACAAGTTGATAATTCAAAATGTAGAAATTAATGAAAGGATACTAGCTTCAGAAAGTTGTTTTTTAAAATTGTCCAATATGAAATTAAACTTTAATTTGTTCATAATTAATAACTTAGTTAAAATAATCTATTAGATGTTTGTAATCTCCAGATGAGAGGTAACTTTATTAAGATAATTGCCACAGCTGGCAAAGGAAAACATACTAAAGTTACAAAGAAAGGAAGAAAAAAAAATTTCTCAAAACTTTGGGAAAACACTGACACCATATAAAAGCTCATTTTATGTAGTGTTATATTTGGTTTGCCTGCAACACAGACAACAACTGTAAGTATATGGGCTTAACTATCCTAAGAAAATCAATTCACAGGCTCAATATATTAGTTTCAATTTATTTTGTGTATTTTTGAAAAGTAGCTTTAAACTGTCAAGGGCATATATTTTAGAAAGCAGGTAGAGAATATTTTGTTCCTGACCTTTTCAACTAGGAAAGAAAAAATAGATCTGAATACTGCTGCAATATTTTGTTATAAAATGTCTTTATTTTCTACATTAAAAAACATAGCAGGTAAAGTAAGAGAACATCAAAACCTCTTAAGAAAGAATTTTTAATGTACATTTTTATATCTTTAAAGGAGGCTATCAAACAAATAAATGCAAGTGCCAAACAATCTCTCTCTACCTCAGTCTCCAAATATCATGAATACTTGGGCTACTTTCATAGCCACAGGATAGGATATCTTTTTATATATTTTTCCTAAATATAAGTTTAGGAATATATATAAGACAGGTATATATAAAATATAAGACAGGTTATATTTTTTCCTAAATACCTTATGTCTTGATCCTAAATATACAAAATAGACAGTGTATGAATAAAACATGCAATCCAGCCTTTGGCCAGCTTACCTTGAACTGAGCAGAGTTCTTGCCATTGGGAAGAAAATTCTGGGTAACCATATAGGCATATTATACAGTAGGATGAATGTTCTTGTCAGGGCTTTCAGTTCCTGGCTCAAAAGTTACCTCTCACCTTACTTCTCTCCCTCCTTTACTTACCTTGAATCAAAGCACCATTTATAATTAAGTCTCTGTGGGCAACTTTACTATAAATAAATATGCTAGAGATTCATAGCTCAGCTGTTAAAGCTCATAAGCCATAAGGACATTAGAAATCTATTCATTTCAAAAAGCTCTACAAAACAAAATGCTGACTAAAGATTTTCAGGCTATTTAATGTACCAAACAGCTCCCATCTAAAATGTGAACATATTTACTACCTAAAGTGATCCAAAAAATACCTGCAATGCCTAAAGCAAAAAAAAAGTAAAGCTTTAATTTATTTTGATAGGAAGAAGCACCTTAGTTTCTCAGATTAAAAATAATAAAATATTATGACACACAAGAAAGGAAAGACCCAAGAGTTACATTACAATCTCTAAAGCTGGATAATGGAAAGTAAGTTTCTTTTTTCTTGTTAATTTATATACAGTACCTCAGTTCAGGCATAAAGCAGCAAGAGTACAACTGATTCCAAACAACTTGGAATTTTATTGTAAACATCCCATAAAGAATGGCAACAAGTAAGTCTAGTTTTTTTTGTCTTTGAAGATAATTGGTTATAATGACTAATAACTGCCAAACAAAACACCTTTTATAAACCAAGCCAGTTTAGTTTATCTTTCTTTACTGAATTTTAGCTTAATGGACATTTTGTCCACATACAACATTACATCAACTATTAACTAAATGGTTTCCCATCTTAAAATGTATGGATTTCAAAAACAAACATAAGGTACAGTTCTGTTAATACTTTGTAAGGGATTACAAAAGACAAGGATGTTTTACAGGACAAAGAAAGAAATTATTGATTGCCATCACCACAGTATTGTTTAAAGAATTAACAATGGTAGTACTGCCTAATGTGTATCTGGTGACATATGTAGAAACACATTTCCCAACTGGGCTTCTAAATATTTTTTATATGTGATTTTAAAAGTCAATTACCTATGGCGATTTTAATATGTATCAAGTTTAATTTTTTTAGAAAATACTTATCATGCTTTTATATGTCAAAGTCTCATATTCTAGATTTAATTAAAATAGGTATAAGAATAACAAAAGGGCATACATATAAATAAACACATCTTAACTCTAAGCAGGGCCTTTCTACTGTACTTCTCCCATCAATGAATGAAAAATTGCCAGTCTTAATGAAGTGTACTAAATTAGGTGCAGTCTTCACTGCAGAAAGAGAAGTGAGGATAACAGTAAGCAAAAGAGGAATGATGGAAAAGGAAATAACTAAAGATAGGCTATAAAAGAAATAAACATCTAGAAACTTCAAGGCAATCCATATTTCACCAAATACAGCACCATGAAAAAACTTTATCTTTACATTAGAACTTCATTAAACTTGGTAAACTTGGTCATTAAAAACTTTACTAAGAGGTGAAGAGCAAAAGAGCATGAAAATATTTTCACACTAATTTTTAAAACAAGCCTTAAAAGTGATATCAGAATATTCTATTTTCAATAGAACATTCATAAAGCCTTAGTACCAGAAAAATGTTAGAGATCGGTTTAACATTTAAAACACTGGGCTTTGTCAGAAGTTCCGTTCCTTCCGCCAAAACTAAGCTATCAATTTTGGTACTCAAAATATTGCTAATTGTTTAAAAGGTTGGACATCTAAGTATACCGAAAATTATACAATATGTAAAGTCTCCTTTTTGTGTACATGAAAAATTCCAATTTTAAAGGTAAGTACCAGTTGGTAAATATGCACGAAATAATTCCCAAGATATATAAGTGAGTAATAAGGTGTTTAATTCATCACTACCACAAACATACAAATTTTGAAAAATGCTCAAAAAAGTTTTTATCAAAAAGTTAAAAGTGGCATTCACATCTTTCTCTTTCAATCACTCTGTTATTGTCTGCTGACAATCTATAGGATTACAACAAAAACAACAAGAGAGGATTCAGATTTACTTCAAAATATTGGAAGGCTGAGTTAGATACCTAAGCACACAGCTGCAGAATGTGACTTAAGAATTTTACTCAGTTTCTTAAACCTCTGGGTGAAACAAAGTGCTGTATAAAAGAATTCTAGCACAGTCTGATCTCTGGGAAGGGAAACAGAAGAAAAAACAAATGAAAGAAGGGCAACTTAAATTAAAAGAATGGAGGTGCACATGTACATAACAAAACCTAGATTGTTTATCCAGAAGGCATAATGAAATGGATGATCAAGAAGTATATATATAGGCTAAGCACTCTACAAGAGACAAAGCATTGGTAGACAGTGAATACAGCTGTCTTCCATACAAAATATTCTTTTTTTAATGTCTGAGATAAAGTGTGCCAAGTTGGAAAAAAAAATCTACATACACACATGTGTGAGCATGCATGGCACACACAAACAAATTTAGTCATTAAGTTAACAGGCTAGTGAATGTTCTGAAGAGCATACTATTGCTGGGAGAGATATGCACAGCAAGCCATAGAAGAAACATACAATTCTGTTTTTATGAATGAATATACATGCTAAGATTTTAAAGCTGGGAATTAAAACATTAACATTCATGAGAAATATCACAGTTCACTGACTATTAATATCTAGCATACAATTAGGTTTATACATGTGTATGCTCTTATGGACTAAAGGTAACAGTAGCTTTTTCTTACCAATTTATTTAGGATTTAGACCTTTCTTTAGAACTTTTAATTCATTTCTTACTTGCTTTGCTATGGCTTAACCCAGATCTTATTTAGGTTTAAAGGGCCTCTGAAAATTTAAGATGATAAAATATTCAATGTGATACAAATTATAACACATTCACAAGAGGAGGTGTTACAAAAAAATCAAAGTATAAACTGGGGGGGGGAGTCCAGATATAAAAGTAAAAATATTATCTCCCAAACTTGTTTTTACACTTACTAAAATAATTTGCATGCAAGCAGAAAATGATCTGTTCATTTTGTAATAAGTGATAATTATGGTCACCCAACATACCCTGATGACTAATTCTTTAAATCCTAATAACTGAAATCAACATTATAGCAAAATGCTATTCACTATTTTCACAGTATTTCTTACATATAAAATATGCTTAAAATGTCTTTAGCCTTATCTCTAAACCTAGAAAATATTGACATTTGGGGAATCAACGTGGCATTTTATTTTTCAAAATAAATTATAAATAAAGCTTGAGATAGCTAAAATCACACAAGTGGCAAGTCCACATTTCAAGAGGTCAGCTCTTCATAGAACAATGTCAACAAAAAATTTCATTCTAAAACAATATACACGATACACATGTGTGTATATCCATGAATTTAAGTTAATTCTGCTTGATTACTGTTGTCCAAAGTGTTACTGATGCCAGGAAAACATACGCACAAAGTTAGTCTAAGTGCCCAAGAGATGAATAATGAAAATAGCACATTTTAGCTAAAATTGAATCAATGAGTTTTAAACATGAACATTTTTGAAACTATACTATGGTTAAAAGTGGCAGCTGAGTCACAACCAGAAGCAGTTTTCGTTTAGTGAAAAAGACTGCAAAAACAAAACATCAGCTTGATCTACTGTCCAGTAACAGCAGAAGTTAGTGCCTTTAACAATTCACAGCAATACTTTTTTAAAGCCTGAATATCATTTCTACTGCAAGTGAAAATTGCTTAAAGATGTTAGTATAAGAACAACCCCCACCCAACCGAAACAGAAAAGCAAAGTCATGGGTATACTCCTCCTTCTGCACTTCAGGATTTTCAGATGCATGAAATGATTCAATGCATGATACAAATGCATTAGCTAAGACATATCCTGGGATTACTAGGCATACATTAAGAAATTTCTTTTATCCCACAAGGCTAATCTAAGTGCAAGAAATCTGCTGTTACAGAAACAGAGATCAATACTATCCTTCTCACCTCAAAAATCAAACTATCTAACAAATTAGTGGATTTACAATCTCTCAAATTTGAGGAGTAAAACTCATCTTGGGACTCAAGCTTACTTTTGGAACCATGTGAACTCTACTGCTGTAAACAAGACCACAAAGGCTTTAAAAAATTTGTTTCATGTATAAAATAATGACTAAATATCAGTTTGCAGTACAATGAGGTTCTTTTCTGAAAGATTATAAAGAAGAACCCTTTGGAATGGTATGAGCAGAACTTATTAAAATCAATTCAAAATACTAGCTAGCCAAAACATTCCTACCCAAACTAGCTGCTTTATTATATTTTAATATTCAAATGAAAACCAGTCACTCACAGCTGTTAAATAGTAAGTCATAGCAGAAATATATAAGCAGTAGACCAAGTCTACTTACACAAATATGTTCTAAGAAAAGCCTAAAGTAGAGCATACCATATTTATGAAAATTTGTTAATCACAACTATGAAATTGAGAGCCAATACAACTATTAAACAACTTCTCAGTTTATAACTTATGAGTATTCATTCCTACCAAGGTTGTTCTATTTCTTAGTCAGTAATGAATAACATAAATGATTTTCCTTAACATTTCCAGTAGTTGCAGTTAATGGAGGTAGCTGAGCTACTATTCAAAGAAGTTATTCTTTGTGAATGAGGATTTTTCAAATGTTTAAGTTATTCTTTAAGCTATACAAATTCTATTAATGCAACAAAAAATACAAGGAAAAAGAAAATGGATGCAAGAAACTTTTGCATTTGGCACCTCGCCTAGACTGATACCTCAAGTATTCTTTTTTAATAAAGTTAATGCACACATCAGGACACACCACAAAGATTTGCTGCATATTTACAAGGCACCAACCCTTTCTTACCTTTAACATGAATTAAGCAGATCAATGAAAAGCATATCACGATCCCCCCACCCCCCCAAAAAAACTGTAGTATAAATATATACTTCAGTTCAGTATAATTCATGAAAGTTTGGCCTGGGAAGAGTAAAATAATCCAGATCGTTCTTACAATATAGAAACTGTAAACATTTAATAGCTGCCTTTAGGATTGGTGTATTGTGCAAAAGTTATTATTACTGGGTACAGGAATCAAAATGGCAAAAAAAACTATATAAAACTCTGTAGGAAGGTGCTATACTTCTGTGATACAAAAGCAAAAGAGGGATATTCCATTGAGATAAAAATGTCATGCTACTCTTAAGAAGCCGAATGCTCCTTTAATGTAGTAAATCTGTAGTGTGTCAGTGGTGGTGATGGTGGTGGTGGTGGTGGTGGTGGTGGTGGTGGTGGTGGTGGTGGTGTGTGTGTGTGTGTGTGTGTGTGTGTGTGTCTATATATGGGCTGAATTTCTTAAAATTTAAGGCCTATTGAGTAAGGCTTGTTTGAACAAATGAAGTGTGGAGATCTAAAGTCTTGAAACAAATGTATACTGGCATAATGGAAAAGCACCAATGTGAAAGGAAGCAGAAGTCCCCACACAACTTGCTTTGTAGATAGATTTCCTGGTAAATTCCCTGCAGTAGAAGGCCATTGTATTTTCTAAATGATTCTAAATTTATTAACTGTTAATAATTCCATCCCATGAGATGGCTAACCCTGGCTTTTTCTGTCATTTTACGCACTCTGCCTGATCTGGATGTACCAAGATTCAGAGGATCTTCAGTGGACACAAAATTGTCATTATCAGAATCATCATTATATAAAACAGTCCTTCTGCCTTGGTTTCTTGTTTTAATTCGAGGCAGTCTACTGAAACGTCCTGAAAACATGGTATCAAATTCATCATCTGCAATACGTGCACGTTTGGCTCTGGTGGTTCCTCTGGAAGCACCTCTTCCTCCTCTCCCTCTCCCTCTCCCTCTAGTGCCACCTCCGCCTCTTCCTCGACCTCCTCGTCCCCTGCCTCCTCTTCCTCTGCCTCCTCTACTCCATCTACCCCATCTGCCCCATCTGCCCCTTCCTCCTGTACCTCTCGTCTTCCAGTTTCTTTTTCCATTGGCATATTGCTTGCTGAGTTTTCTTTTAGGCCTGGTTTGTATGAATTTGCTATAGTCATGGTCTCCATCTACATAATCTTGATCTGTTCTGGAAGTTGATTCAGAGTCAGAATCAGAATCACAGGTACTTTCAGAACTTAAACTGGATCCTAACTCTCCACTGTCTGAAGAAGATAAATGCGATTTCTCTTTTGTTTCTTTTTTCTCTTTCTCTTCTCTTCCCATGTTTTCATCTTCTTCTGATGCACTAAGTAGCTTTCTCTTGATTCCTGTCCGGGGCTCTCTGCCATCACCATTTGTAAGGGGTCCATCAAGGGAGTGATCTAAATTAAGATAAATGATTTCTTAAAATTAAGCTTTCACACTGATCAAACAGTTATTTAGGTTCAAAAGTAAAATAAACAGTCTATCAAAAAATATTTAGTACCCAAAGATGGGGTAAAATAATCAAGATAATCAAGAATACTGGAGTATGAATTTAAATCTGCTGGAAATGGAAGATAGTAAACTTTGATTTTTGTCGGCTTTTTGGCGGGGAGCAGGGAGAAGAGTGTGGAGGGATGATGCATGGTAAGGTAGATGGGCAGAAATTTTAAGAGCTTGAACTCTAGAAAGAATTATCTGGGAATATGTATCAGAATACTTTTATTCATTCCTTCATACAGCAGGTATTTACTGATCACCTACTATACTGCTTGGAGCTTGGAACATAGCAATGAGACAAAGTCCTTGCTCTTTGAATTTATATTTTAGTGGGAATGCTCAATAGACAATAAAGGGAACAAATAAATAATATGATTTCAAATAGTGAAATTTGCTATAAAGTAAAAGAAAAAAGGGTAAGTATGAGGTTATTTTAGAAGGGGAAGATATTTTTGCAGAGGTATTTGAGAAAAGAACTGAATCAAGTGAGATCTGGGGAAAAAACATTACATTGGAGTAAACAGAAACCCGGTGTAACTGGAGCAGTAGTAGATGACTGCCACTGGTAGGTTTTAAAATTGGAGAAAGATAGGATCTGATACACATTTTTTAAAGAATGCTATGGTTGGTGTATAGAGAAGAGACTATAGAAGGGACAAGATTGGAAGCAGAGACCTATTAGGACTCCCTTGTTATAGTCTGTAAGATATGATGAGGAATGTACCAATAGAGGTAATGAAAGTGATTAGATTTGGAAAATTCTTCTAGAGGAGCCACCAAAACTGACCTTTGTTTTTAAAGTTCAAACTGACAGGAATTGCTGACAAGCTAGATGTCAAGGGTTAAACACGGAATGAAGGTCAACTCCTAGGTTTTATGGTCTGAGCAACTGGGTGAATAGTAGAGATAATTCTGCTAAGTTGGAGAACATTGTAGGAGGAACAGTTTGGTCAGGATGGTGGAAAAATCAAGATTTCGGTTTTAAATACTCCTAGAGATGCAAGTATAGACATTTTTAAAAGTAAAAGGAAAAAAGCAGGTAGACACACAAGTCTAGAGCTCAGGGGAGACTCAGATTGAAGTTGAGACATAATTTTGGAAATTTTCAGTGAAGAGATGACATTTAGGGTCAAGAGAACTCAAAGAGCTCAGCAAGAGGAGAAGTAAAGAGAGAGAAGGTGGCTGATGACTGAGACTTAGGATATTTCAACATTTAAATATAAAGAAGAACCAGCAAAGATAATTGAGAAGTGAGGTAGGACAAAAACAGGAGAATATGCTGGGAACAAAGACTAGGGTTGTATGGTAACCACAGTTACAAGACTTGTCTAATGGTTAGGTGTTATGGACTGAATTGTGTCTTCCTTTCAAATATCTTATGTTGAAACCCTATCTCCAAGTGTGACTGTTTGGAGATAGGACCTATAAGAAAGTAAAGTTAAATGTAGTCATAAGGGTCCTAATGCACCGGAACTGGTGTCCTTCTAACAAGAGGAAGAGACAGCAGTGCTCCTCTCTCTCTTTCTCTCCGTACGAGCACAGAGAAAAAGTCACATGAGGATAAAACAAGAAGGTAGCCATCAGCAGTCATTGGCAGACACCAACCCTACTGGCAGCTGAATTTGACTTTTAGCCTCTAGAACTGTGAGAAAATAAATGTCTGTTGTAAGTATATGAAAAGGTGCTCAACATTTCTAATTACCAGGGAAATGCAAATCAAAACCACAATCAGATATTACCTCATACCTATTAGGATGGCCACTACCAACAAGATAAAAGATAAGTGTTGGTGAGGATGTGGAGAAAAGGGAACCCTTATACACTATTGGTGAAAATGTAAATTAGTATATCATCTTTGTGGAAATAACACGGAGGGTCTTCAAAAAATCAGAAGTAGAAATACCATTTGATCTAGCAATTCCACTTTTGGGTATATATCCAAAGGATGTAAAATCAGGATCTTAAAAAAATACCTTTATTCCCATGCTTACAGAAGAATTATTCACAATAACCAAGATATGAAAAGAACCTGTATCTCTTTCTACAGATGACCAGATCAAGAAAGTATGGCATACACATACGCACATGCATACTTGCACACATGCACGCACACACACACACAATGGAATATTACTCAGCCTTAAAAAAGAAGGAACTCTAGCCATTTGTGACAATATAGATGGAGCTGGAGTACATTATGTTAAGCAAAATAAGCAAGACACAGAGAGAGAAACAGTGCATGGTGTGACTTATATGTGTAATCTAAAATAGTTATACTCATAGTAGAGAGAGGAGAATGGTGGTTGCCAGGGGATGGGGGAAAGGAAATGGGGAGGTGTTGGTCAAAGGGTACAAACATTCAGTTATTCAGGATGAGTTAGTTCAGGATATCTAATGTATAGCATGGCAACTACAGTTAACAATACCGTATTATATACTTGAAATTTGCTAACAGGATAGATCTTAATTAAATCTTTTCAACACACACACACACACACACACACACACACACACACATACACACATTATAACCATGTAGAGGTGATGGATATGTTAATTAGTTTGATTGTGGTGACCATTTCATAATGTACACATATATTGCATATCAAGTACACTTTACATATATATTTTATTTACATATGATATATATTTACACATATATATCAATGATATCTCAATAAAGCTACCAAAAAAAATCTATGTTTAAGTCACCCAGTCTATGGTATCTTGTTGTGACAGCCTAAGCTGATTAATACACTAAAGACTGAGGTGATAGCAACTCTAGACAAGAGATTTAAGAGGAATTGAAGAGTTGCAGAACTCACAACTTAGCAACTGACTGTATATTAAGGTAAGAAGAGAGTCAAAGAAAAACTGCAAGATTTAAGTAGGGTGACTAGGAAGGTGGTGGTGCCATTAACTAAAACAGTGAGTGCAGAAAAAGAAGCAAGCTTGAGACAGGAAGATGGCTGATGAGCACCCAAGGTAAAATTTTTTAGGAAGCACTTGGAAATGAAACTAGTAGAATAAAGAGATGTCAGTGCTAAATGTATGAATTTGCAGAGTCATCAGCATTAAGATGGTTGATGTAGCTATTAGATTCCTTTATTTATAGAAGAACAAAAACAAAAACAAAAAACAAACAAAAAGCAGTGGAAAACTGCAAAGAGGAAGCAAGTAAGGCCAAAGGAAAAAAAAAACAGAAAATAAGAAATAAAAGAGGGACAGAGAGAGATATAGGAGCAACAGTAGAAAAGCCAGGTAGTAGAGTTCCTAGAAGGGGTAGTCAAGAGCATGCAATGATAAAGAAAGATCAAGAAGATAGGGACTAAGGAAAAGGCACTGGTTGGTCACTTGATGATTACTGTAATTTTGGAGAGCATAGCTTTTGGAGAGTGGTGAGAGGAGAAACAAGACTACAAAGAACAAAGAAATGTGTACATGGAAAAAAAAATAAGTACAATCAGTTACCCTTTCTAAAAGCTTGACAGAGAAGGGAAGGGCAAAAAAGAAGGAAATGGCTTGAGTATGTACTGTGCAGTAGGATCAGAGGAGAGAATGAAGATACAAATTGGGAAAAATAAAGGTACTAATTATTTTAAAGTAATCAAATAGGTTTCTTTCAGTATTTCTCACATAAACAGTATAAAATATGTCTTCAGAAAGTCTATTATTAAGTTATCTGATACTTCAGTAACAATAGATAAACTACTTAATCTTTCATTAGAAATTTATATGAAATAAACTATATATTCCAAGATATTTGTAAAAGCCTATTAACTATTCTTCACAAACTTCAAATAGATGGACATATTCAAACTTTTTTTGAATATGTTCAGGGTCCATAACATAGGATTAAGTATACGAAGAAAGTTTGTGTAAAAACAATAAACTTCAAGTATTTATAACTGATACCCCCTGACATGGTTCAATGTGGGTGCATATGACAATGAATTATTAGGTCAGTGATTTCTTTTTAAGCAGTGAAAAGTTTTCTTCATTAATAATTACATGGAAGCTCATTACATGAAATAAAAAGCAGAGTGGTTCTGGTTGAATGGAGAAGGCTCTTGTGAGAATTCCTGAAGTACTTGTGTGGATCACCCAGAAACAGGCAGAGCACAGTCTGAAACCCACTGACTTATTTAGACAGTAGGCCCCAGGGGAAGAGAGTATCCAAGTTATATAACTGGAAAATCAAAGGAGGTGGTAGAAGTGGGTGTTCACTGAAAAAAAGGCTCATTCTTCAACCCAAACCCTTTTTCTATTGGGTAGCCCTTAAAAATATGAGCCCTATTTAAAGATGATTTCAGAAATTCTTTCCTTTCTTATTAATATGGTTTAATATACCAAAAATCCTAAATGTATCTAACAGTCTGATTTTTATGTGCTTGGGGAAAGATCTTTTCATTTAGTTTTTCATTTCTATTCATTTTGTATTTTGTTTTAAGACTAAAATATGTTTGGAAATAGTTTTTGGGAATCTGCTAATGGTGTGTTCCTAGTTGTGAATATGAACCCTATCTGACTCAAATTTGACAATATTAAAATCCTGATTAACTAGAGGACATGCTAATTTTTACTACCTAACTATGTCAGTTTTTAAATGATTCATCTGCCACCATGAGGGAGAAGGGAATAAATGCTTTAGTCATATTTATTTCTTACCTTGTTTAACTGGCAAAACTCTATTCCGAAATGACTTGCTTTTCCCTGGGTCATGGCTATTTCCACTTCTGCTATATCCACTGAAGCTTGATGAAGAAAATGGTCCATCCAGTTCATCATCAAGTAAGTATAATGAAAGCCCTTCAGCAGAATCTGAAACTTTATTTGAAAGGATTATGATGTTAACATAATTATCATGTTTTTAGGAAAGTTAAACAGGCTGCTTTAAAAACTATATACCACTCAGTTATTTTACTCTAACAACAAAATTGTAGGTTATTTGAAGAAGGAAATTTAAATATTTTGAGAACATATGTTTTATCATATCATTAAGTTTTCAAGCACAGAATGTCAGAAAAGCTGGTCCAGGGAAACCACCTCCCCATATAATGAATCTTCGATTCTTATGTTGGCCAATATATTGTAGATAAGTGCTCTGAGATATAATGAATGTTAAAAATCAGTCATAGAGTTTTAAAACTGAGAGACTTTAAAATTGATCTAGTCTTAACACCTTCATTTTAAAAATGAAGAAACTGAATCCTATAGCCTAATGTCTTACCCAGGACCACAAAGCTAGAGAGAACTGGGAATAAAGCACAACTTTTCTATATCCAAATCCATTGCTCTTTGCACTATAAACCATGCAGCCTCTTCTAGATTCTCAATAGCAGTATTAAACTGAAATACAACATGAAAAATGAAAGATATTTACCAGGAGATGAGAAAGGAGAGCTAGTCCTGGCATAAGACACTGAGGTATTCTGGTCATTTTTAGGCTGCAACTTCATTTGTTTCTGTTTGCCTTTTGGACTACAAATTAAAATGCATAACAATGAACACTTTTTTCTGTTAGCAATATATCAGGACGGATGGTATGATACAAAATGCTTACAATGACCAAAGAAGAATTTACCTTTAAGTGAAATGCTTCAAATTGTTACAAGGTTAAATTTCAATTAATAAAATAAAAAAAGTCTTTGGCATAGTAAAATTCACATAAACAAAGCTTTGGGTTACCAGCTTGATCTTTATACAGGTATAAGAATTCTAAAATATAAAATAAAATTTCTTGGATCTTGGGATCCCCAGAAACTATTCAATAAACTTTAAGAAATGAGATAATACATATACAAAATGCTACATTAATGTAATATACCTAGGAGCTCTGCTACTAGATAACGAACTGCTGCTGCTTCTTAGTCGTTTTCTGTACCGTGGCCTTCTCCTCCTCTGACTCTGGATTGCTGACTTATATTCAGAGATGATATTTTTAATATGACTTTCAAATAAGGCAGATAATCGCAATGTCATGCTATAGATCTGAAAAGGTAAAAGTTAGTCTTGCTTTACCAATTACTTCAATTATATAATAAATAAAAGATATAAAAACATGCCTGGACAAATATCATATGGGCATCATTCTTTCAGACAAAAATATATGCACTACTTCATACAATTGAAAAATTCCTCCTCTAGAATTAAAACAAGATACCATTTTCACCTAAAAATTAATACAGAATTTAAAAAATAACAGTCAATGTTGGGAAGGGTAGGAAAACAAGATTTTCATACATTGCCAGTGGGTATTTTAACTAGAACATTCTAAACAAATCTGCAATATGTACCAAGAACCTTAAAAAAATATACATATCCTTTGGCTAATAATTTCTCTTCTGGAATTTATCCTAAGGAAGTATCAGAGACTTGCCCACACAAAAAAAATTAAGTTCAAGGATGTTAAAGATGTTAGCCATATCGTTATTCATGTAAAGTGAAAAACTAGAAACAACCTAAATCTCTAGCATCAGCCACTGTTTAAGTATCATAGAACCACCATACAGTAGAATACCATGGAAACAATAAATTTTGTTTTCAGAGTAATAATTATATGGGAAAATGTCATAATATATAAGTTTCAAAATACAAAATTCACTGTTTTAAAGAATATACAAACATATATAAGTATATATGTAAATATAGGAAATAAATGTGAAAAAATTATGCCTGCAGAATTCAGTGAAAATCACTTAAATGAGGTAGAAGTGGGCAAATCTATCCTGTGTTACTAATTTAAAAATTAATTGGATACTAGTGATTAAAAAACACAAAAATTATTTCTATTTTTTGTTCTCAAGATATTTAAGTTCTGACAAAACATAAGGACAGTATTAAATACAAGTTTGATTAAACAGTTATAGCTTCCCAATATGGGTCACTTTTTGTTATAATAAAGGGAATATAAATATTGAGCTAATTCAAATATTTCATATAAATTAATACTGTCAACCACTTTTATTTAGTAAATTACTTATTGGACATATTAAAGGGTACTCAAATTATTACCTCTCCTTTCCTTGACCTCTCTCTAGTAGATGTAAATATTACTAAAGAGTAAAGAAGAAGCAGGTAGGAGAAAAGAAAAGGAGTTTAATTTCAGAATGCTAAATGTATCTTTATGCACGACTAATAAACTGTTTCAGAGAAAATACTGAAAATCAAACTTCAATAACTATGTCAGAACTATAGTACATACTTGGTTAACAATTTTAAAACTGGTGAAAGAAAACTGCCTGATAAAACTAAATGCTTAGTTAATCCACCTTATATTGTTTTTTCATACCCTTGACTTTTTATTAGAGGTATAAGCTTTGGAGTTGCTGAATATTTGGCGAACATCCTTATAAAATTCCAGAGGACTACCATAATTTCCAGCTTCCAAAGTTTCCTTCACAGTGCTGAAGTCCATAGGAGTGTCTATAACATCTTGGTAATCCTAGAAAGAAAAATGAGCTATTAAATACACAGGCTGGGTAAAAATACTACATGATACAATGGAACGAGATTTATGCCATCAACCCACCATGACATAAACACATTGCTTTTCAATCTGCCAACTACCTTCCCCCAACCTCAAACCAGCCTTTTAATAGAACTCTTTTGGTGACTCAGCAAAATAGCAGGGGTTGATAATAGGGCCTTAGCCCTCAACCTACAGTTGATAACTCTATGACTCTCTCAAAGGACAGAATAGAAAATCTGAAGCCAATGGCTTCATCCCTACAGAGCCCATAACATGGAATTCTATTTCTTGCTTAAAGGCTGAAGCAACCCCCAACTCCCTGGAAAACTACTCAACGAAAGTTGAGGATGGCACTATTCACATACAATTAAATAGTTCCATGTCTCAAATTAGCAACATATTTCCAAAATATTCCTTGCTATGAGGGCATGCTATCTAAAATATCATTAGTTGAAGATCAAAGTCAAATTGGCCTTGTCTGTCTCCTATCTTTGTTTTTTAATGAATGCGACACTTTTGCTTCATCTCAAGTCTTCATCTCATAGATTCAGAATTAGTACAATTTTTATTAGGAAAGGGAGAAAAGTCTCTCTATTTAAATTTAAATCTGTAAAGTCTAGTTAGGATATTCCTAGGGTTAACATATGGAATTACACCTGACATTTACACCCATATATACCACAATGATCAATAAAATAAAAACATGTTTCAGAGCGAAAGCCATAGTCAATATTAGATCCCTCATCGTATTTAGAATCATAAAGAAGTAAAATCACTACATTTCTCTCAAAGGAGAAGCCAAACAGTCAGAAGAGGGAGCAGAGGGAAGGTATTATAAAAAGAGAAAATATCTTTTATTTTTCAAAGTATGAGAAACCACAATTGCTCTTAATGTATCTTTTTTATTTTATTTTTGCTTAAATCATAAAAACCCAAAGTGTACTGTAATGCAAGCATGGCTTATGAAACACAGAAGAAACATGTTGGGTATATCTGTTATATAACGACCAAAACTCAAAAGCCCCAGTCAGCCTACTGAAAGAAATCCCAATGGGAATAATCAACTGCAATACAGACATAACTATATTGGGTAACTGATGTTTTCTACTCTGCTACAGTAGCTTTAGATCTACAGAAACAAACATATACACAGATGCTACAAAAGAACACTCTTAATAACAGTTGACTTAAAAAAACAAAAATAAACAACAAAAAAGCAAAGGTAAAAAAAAGAGTAAGCAGAATTGAAAAACAGCTTTGCAAATTATAAAAGGTTCATTTACAGTAACAATGCAAACACAACCTTTTAGGAGACTATTAGGAATACCTCAGAAAAAGATGGGCCTTGTTGCCTTTCTGGAACAAGTGACTCTGAGGATTCTCCCTCCTGCTCTTGATGGCCCTATTAGGGTAAAGAAGATATATTGTAATTCCAGACCACCACAACAAAATATCAAGACTTGCAATGCAATTATGATTTAAGGCTTAAAGATTCATAAATAGGAATTATGTTTTTACTGATTATACTTTAAGATGAAAGAATTACATATTTATCATTCTCCTCTGCTATGAAAAACATAAGACTAATTTATTCTTCCCAAATTCCCTATAAACAAACAAAGCAAGCTTTGCTGAACAGAATTTTGTTCCTTATTTGAATGATATTTCTTCCCAACTAAAACCTGTGTATGCAGAGAGTACTGATGTTTACTAATTTCAGAGGAATGTTGGAGGTACTTCTGAAATACTGCATACATTTTCTCTGAAAAAATTAAAGTAGATTTGCTATGTGTACTAAAAGGTTATCCAACATACAAATGGATGCACTCCTAGAAAAGGAATCCTATAATCTAAGGTCTCATGTTTTTATTCTTTGATGAAAAGTAGTATGGTCTGTTGATTACTCCAAGTGATATATTGAATAACATATTTAGTATAAATTAAACAGGTCTAACATAGGTCACCAAAGGTCTCCAGTGCATAGAAGTGTATTAGAAGTTAGTAAAATGTATTAAACACATACCCAAAATAAAAGTAGGAAGGAACTGCAAAGATATTAGATTCAAATTTGTTTTACAACTATATAATTTACCTACAAAGTACATGACAGGAATTTGAAAATTCATAACTAAGGACACTACCCATTTTCACAATTCAAAGATGTAAACAAGGAAGGAAGAAGTAGAAAGGAGAGAGGGAGGAAAGACGAAAAAGTAAGGGAAAACAGGGAAAAATGGTTTTTAACTAGGTCTTAACAAGAACAGTTATGAGAAATTAGAAATTATTTAAACAAATGTATGCTTACTGGGTAAGAAAGATGATCGGCTGGCTGTCGAAATGGCTCTGAATCTTCACGTTCATAAATGAGGCTCAACAATTCTCTGCATTGTTTTCTCCAAGCACCAGGATTACACTTCAAAGACTGTCTTCTGCCTCGGCATTTAACCTATAGATTTTAACAGAATTATATCTAAAAGTTTTCCTTAACTTTTCATTGACATTCTTCTGTTGTCCTAATGTTAATGTAACTACATAACGGAACAGCTATTTAGAAGTTTCTTAGTTTAGACCAGGCATCATTCTCCCTGGCAGAAATACAACCAAACAAAAACTAGATTATCATATTCATGGAAATAGCAAGAACTCTAGTATTCCATTTTAAGAAAATCTGAATGTTAAATAAAACACAGAGAAACAAATTTCTTTTTCTCTACAAGGTTAGTAATTTTAATACCTTAATATCTGCTGGTAGTTATGGTGCCTGACAATGGCACCATGATTTTCTCAAAATAACACTTAAATGATACTTTTGTTTTGTTTTCTATTTTTCAGTAAATACTTTGTGGTTATGATAAATTCTGGCCTTTATCATTTGATGCCTTTTTTATATGATCTATTTCAGTATTTCAAAGGAAAATTTTCCTTATACAGACCAAATATTTGCCTCATTATCACAGATGGGATGTATTAAGAACAGAGTTCAACATAATGGATCTGAGGCTGCTATGTTTAAAAGGGCTTGATAGTAAGGTTAGTCCTTACTTGGTGTCTGGGAACTTGGCACTTGAACTGCTTCATATATAATAAAGGGGGTTTACTGTGCCTATACTGTTTGTACAAAGAATGTGATTTGTGCTGAACACCTGCTTTCCTGTACTCTCCTGCTTTCAGGGAATCTGAAATCTTGCATGTACTACTCAGATGGTGCCTACATAACTAGGTCCCAATAAATTCCTTGGGGACTCAGTCTGTAATCACACATACATTGCTATATTTTCACTGCTGGGAAAAGTGTACTCTATGTGGCCCCTCAGAGGAGGAAGAGAGCATAAGGAAGCCTGTACACGGATTCTTCCAGACTCTGCCCATGTCTTTTTCCCTGTGATCCACCTGCATATCCTTACTGTGTCACTGTAATACATCTTAGCAATGAGTAACAACTATACTGAATCCTATGAGTCTGTCTAGCAACTATCCAAACAGGTGGGGTTGGTCTTAGGGATCCCCAACAAAGAAAGCCAGAAAATTTTATTTAGCAGTTTTTTTATACACTCACCCTTCTTCCAGATGAAGTACCAGGACCATCTGAATCTAAATAAACAATTTCTATATCCTAAAATTAAAAGGGAAGAGCAAGAGAAAATTTTAAGTTACATTCAAAGACTCACAAAGTAGATGAGCATTTACAAAGAAATAGCAAATTCAATCACTATTAACTCCCTCACTGGAGCAGGCAGCAGAACAGACTGGAGGGAGATTCATGCCAAACTGCATATATAGCTGGAAAATATACTAAGAAAAAGAGTAAACAAGGTTTCTCTTTAAATCAGAATAGGAAACGAAATAGAAAAAGTAGTGTCTGGTATTTAAAGTTATAGTTAAATGTTAGTTTTTTAAAAAACATATTATATACGATATGCTAATGTAATATACTATAATCATGGATTACTAAAGATTAATCTTTTGCTACTTCAGGAAATACATCTCTTTCTATAGGGAAAATATGAATGTGTATTAAAACCTAAAATTCACTTAAGAATTTTCCCGAGGGATAGTTTTTTAATACAAAGAGACAAGGCCTGTGCACCACTATTCACCTAGTGATGGTGAAACACACAGGTAATGCCTTGGAATAAAAGGTAGCTTATGCACTACTGGTACCATTTCTAATAAATAAAGTTGTTGAATTTACGTTTGAATTTTCTATTCTAAATCAAAGAGTGCTACTCTGAGGATAGCAATGTCCATTCATGATAGAAACTCTCAACAAACTAGATATAGAGGGAATGTACCCCAATATAACACAGGTCATATATAACAAACCCACAGCTTAACATTATCGATGGTGAAAAGCTAAAAGCTTTTCCTTAACATCAGAAACAAGACAAGGATGCCCACTATAGCCATTTTTATTTAACATAGTATTGGAAGTCCTAACTAGAGCAATTAGGCAAAAAAAGAAAATAAAACTAAAAAGCATCAGAATTGGAAAGGAGGAAGTAAAAGTGTCTCTATTAGCAAAGGACATGATATTATATACAGAAAATACTAAAGACTCCACCAAAAAACTCAGAATAAACAAATTCAGAAAAGTTGCAAATCAATATAAAAAATAATTTGTTTCTATACACTAATACTGAACTAGCAGAAAGCAAAACTAAGAAAGTAACCCCATTTATAACTGCATCAAAAAGAATAAAATACCTAGGAATAAACTTAGCCAAATAGGTAAAAGACCTGTACTCTGAAAACTATACAACACTGACAAAGGAAAAGACATAAATAAATGGAAAGACACTCTTTGCTAATGGACTGGAAGAATTGATACCATTAAAATATCTATACTACTCTAAGCAATCTATATATTTAATTCTATCCCTGTCAAAATTTCAGCAGTGTTTTTCACAGAAATACAAAAAACAATTCTAAAATTTCCATGGAACCACAAAAAAGACTCCTAACAGCTAAAGAACCTTTTGAAAGAACAAAGCTGAAGGCATCACAATTCCTGATTTCAAACTACAACACAAAGCCATAGTAATCAAAACAGTATGGTACTGGCATTAAAAGGAGACACATAGATTAATGGAAGAGTCTTCACACAGAAACCACATATGTATGGACAATTAATTTACAACAAAGGAGACGAGAATATACAATGGGAAAAGGATAGCCTATTCAAGAATTGGTGCTGGGAAAACTGGATATCCACAAACAGAAGAATTAAATTAGAACACTGTCTTACACCATACACAAAAACTCAACTCAGAATGGATTAAAGACTTGGATGTAAGATTTGAAACTATGAAATTCCTATAAGAAAACAGAAGGACAGAGGGAAGCCCCGCCTATGGCAGCTACAAACACAAAGCATAGAGGCTTATACCTCTGTGCTTGAACCACTGATTCCAGCAGTGGAGACAGGATAGCAGCTGGGAAGCAGGAAACAGCTCTTTCCTCCCTGCCAAGCACCAACACCGCTCCGCTGTGATACCCGACATTGCTCCAGGGGCTGAGCCGCCCCAGAGAGTAGAGCTTCTGGGCACTAGAGGGCACCACAAATTATGAAACATCAAAGGAACCTGGTTCAAAACAAAATTATGAACACAACACCTGAGAAAGATTCAAATGAAATCAACCACACGAATCTTCCAGGAACGGATTTCAAAATAAAAATCATTAACATGCTCATGGAGGTACAGAAAAATATTCAAGAACTCAGGAATGAATTCCGGGTGCAGATCCAGTCATTGAAGAGCACAATGGAGGATATTAAAAGCAGATTAGATACGGTGGAGGAGATGATAAATGAAATGGAAATTAGAGAAGAAAACAAAGAAGCTGAGGCACAGAGAGAAAAAAGGATCTCTAAGAATGAAAGAATATTGAGAGAACTGTGTGCCCAATCCAAACGGAACAATATTCACATTATAGAGGTACCAGAAGAAGAAGAGAGAGAAAAATTGATACAAAGTGTCTTTGAGGAGGTAATTGCTGAAAACTTCCCAAATCTGGGGATGGATATAGTTTCTCAGGCCATGGAGGCACACAGATCTCCCAACACAAGGGACCCAAGGAAGACAACACCAAGACATATACTAATTAAAATGGCAAAGACCAAGGATATAAGGACAGACTGTAAAAAGCAGCCAGAGGAAGAAACAAGATCACATAAAAGGAAAGCCCATCAGGCTATAATCAGACTTCTCAACAGAAACCATAAAGGCCAAGGAAGGGAGTGGCATGATATATTTAATGCAATGAAGCAGAAGGGCCTAGAACCAAGAATACTTTATCTGGAAAGATTGTCATTTAAATTTGAAGGAGGGAATAAACAATTTCCAGATAAGCAAAAGCTGAGAGAATTTACCTCCCACAAAACATCTCTATAGTGTATTTTGGAGGGATTGCTATAGATGGAAGAGTTCCTAAGGTTTAATAGCTGTTACCAGAGGTAATAAAATCACAGAAAAGAAAGTAGAACATTTAATTACTAAGCAAATACAAAATTAAATCAACTATCCCCAAAGTCAATCAAGGGACAGACAAAGAGTACAGAATATGATGTGTAATACATAAATAATGGAGGAAGAAGAAAAAAGAGAAGAAAAAGAGAACCTTTAGATTGTGTTTGTAATAGCATATTAAGTGTGTTAAGTCAGACTCTTAGACAGTAAGGAAGTTAACCTTAAACATTTCATAACCACGAATCTAAAGCCTACAATGGCAGTAAGTACATGCCTATCAATAATCACCCTAAATGTAAATGAACCAAATGCACCAATAAAAAGACAAAGAGACACTGAATGGATAAAAAAACAAGACCCATCTATATGCTGCCTACAAGAGACTCACTTTAAAACCAAAGATATACACAGACTAAAAGTGAAGGGATGGAAAAAGATATTTCATGCAACTGATAGGGAGAAAAAAGCAGAAGTTGCAATACTTGTATCAGACAAAATAGACTTCAAAACAAAGATAATCAAAAGAGACAAAGAAGGACATTACATAATGATTAAGGGGTCAATCCCACAAGAAGACAAAACCTTAATAAATATCTATGCACCCAACACAGGAGCACCCACATATGTGAAACAAATACCAGCAGAATTAAAAGGGGAAATGGAATGCAAGGCATTCATTCTAGGAGACTTCAACACTCTGCTCACTCTGAAGGACAGATCAACCAGACAGAAAATAAGTAAGGAGACAGAGGAACTGAACAACACATTAGAACACATGGACCTAACAGAAAATCTACAGAACTCCACACCCAAAATCAGCAGAATACACATTCTTCTCAAGTGCACATGGAACATTTTCAAGAATAGATCATATATTAGGCCACAAAAAGAGCCTAGGTAAATTTAAAAAGATTGAAATTGTACCAACCAGTTACTCAGACCACAAAGGTACAAAACTAGAAATAAATTATGCAAAGAAAAAATCCCACAAACACATGGAAGCTTCACAACATGCTCCTAAATAACCAATGGATCAATGACCAAATAAAAACAGAGATCACGCAATATATGGAGACAGATGAAAACAATAATTCAACACTGCAAAATCTGTGGGATGCAGCGAAGGCCGTGCTAAGAGGAAAGTATATTGCAATACAGGCCAACCTCAGGAAAGAAGAACAATTCCATATGAAAAGTCTAAACTCTCAATTAATGAAACTAGAAAAAGAACAACAAATGAGGCCCACAGTCAGTAGAAGGAGGAACATAATAGAGATTAGAGCAGAAATAAATAAAATCGAGAAGAATAAAACAGTAGAAAGAATCAATGAAAGCAAGAGCTGGTTCTTTGAGAAAATAAACAAAATAGATAAACCCCTAGACAGACTTATTAATAAAAAAAGAGTCTACACACATAAACAGAATCAGAAATGAGAAAGGAAAAATCACGACAGACACCACAGACATACAAGGAGTTATTAGAGAAAACTATGAAAATGTATATGCTAACAAGCTGGAAAACCTAGAAGAAATGGACAACTTACTAGAAAATTATAACCTTCCAAGGCTGACCCAGACAGAAACAGAAAATCTGAACAGACTAATTACCCACAAGGAAATTGAACTGCCAATCAAAAACTATCTAAGAACAAAACCTCTGGACCAGATGGCTTCAATGCTGAATTTAAACAAACATTTAGGGAAGACCTTATACCCATCTACCTTAAAGTTTTCCAAGGAGTAGAAGAGGGAATACTTCCAAACTCATTCTATGAGGCCAGGATCACTCTAATACCAAAACCAGGCAAAGACACCACAAAAAAGAAAATTACAGACCAATATCCCTGCTGAACAATGATGCAAAAACACTCAACAAAATATTAGCAAACCGAATTCAAAAATATACCAAAAAAATCTCATCCATCATGAACAGTAGGATTTACTCCAGAGATGCAAGGATGGTACAACATTCGAAAATCCATCAACATCATCCACCACATCAACAAAAAGAAGGACAAAAACCACATGATCACCTCCACAGATGCTGAAAAAGCATTTGACAAAACTCAACATCCATTCATGATAAAAATTCTCAATAAAATGTGTATAGACGGCAAGTACCTCAACATGATAAAGGCCATATATGACAAACCCACAGCCAACTTTATACTTAATAGCGAGAAGCTGAAAGCTTTTCCTTTAAGATAGGGAACAAGACAAGGATGCCCACTCTCCCCAGTTCTACTCAACATTGTACTGGAGGTTCTAGCCATGGCAATCAGGAAACACAAATAAATAAAAGGCATCCAGATTGGCAAGGAAGAAGTTAAACTGTCCCTGTTTGCAGATGACATGATACTGTATATAAAAAACCCTACAGAATCCACTCCAAAACAACTAGATCTAATATCTGAATTCAGCAAAGTTGTGGGATACAAAATTAATACACAGAAATCTGTTGCATTCCTATACACTAATGGTGAACTAGCAAAAAGAGAAATCAGGAAAACAATTCCATTCACAACTGCATCAAAAAGAATAAAATATCTAGGAATAAACCTAACCAAAGAAGTGAAAAGACCTATACTCTGGAAATTACAAGACACTCATGAGAGAAATTAAAGAAGATACCAATAAATGGAAACACATCCTGTGCTCATGGAAAGGAAGAATTAATATTGTCAAAATGGCCATTCGGCCTAAAGCAATCTCCAGATTCAATGCAATCCCTATCAGAATACCAACAGCATTCTTGAATGAACTAGACTAAATAGTTCTAAAATTCATATGGAACAACAAAAGATCCTGAAGAGCCAAAGCAATCCTGAGAAGGAACAATAAAGCTGGGGGGATTATGCTCCCCAACTTCAAGCTCTACTACAAAGCCACAGTAATTAAGACAATTTGGTACTAGCACAAGAACAGAACCATAGACCAGTGGAACAGACTAGAGAGCCCTGATACATCCCCAAGCATTTATGGTCAATTAATATATGATAAGGAGCCATGGACATACAATGGGGAAATGACAGCCTCTTCAACAACTGGTGTTGGCAAAATTGGACAGCTACATGCAAGAGAATGAAACTGGATTAGTGTTTAACCCCATACACAAAAGTAAACTCGAAATGGATCAAAGACCTGAATATAAGTCATGAAACCATAAAATTCTTAGAAGACGACATAGGCAAAAATCTCCTGAATATAAGCATGAGCAACTTCTTCCTGAACGCATCTTCTCGAGGAAGGGACACAAAATCAAAAATGAACACATGGGACTACATCAACGTAAAAAGTTTCTGTATGACAAAGGACACCATCAACAGAACAAAAAGGCATCCTACAGTATGGGAGAGTATATCTGTAAATGATATATCCAACAAAGTGTTAACATCCAACATATATAAAAAACTCATATGCCTCAACACCCAAAAAGCAAATAACCCAATTAAAAAATGGGCAGAGGATATGAAGAGACAATTCTCCAAAGAAGAAATTCAGATGGCCAACAGACACATGAAAAGATGCTCCACATCACTAATCATCAGGGAAATGCAAATTAAAACCACAATGAGATATCACCTCACACCAGTAAGGATGGCCAGCATTGAAAAGACTAAGAACAACAAATGCTGGCGAGGATGTGGAGAAAGGGGAACCCTCCTACACTGCTGGTAGGAATGTAAGCTAGTTCAACCATTGTGGAAAGCAATATGGAGGTTCCTCAAAAAACTAAAAATAGAAATACCATTTGACCCGGGAATCCCACTCCTTGGAATTTACCCAAAGAATACAACTTCTCAGACTCAGAAACACATATGCACCCCTATGTTTATCGCAGCACTATTTACAATAGCCAAGAAATGGAAGCAACCTAAGTGTCCATCAGTAGATGAATGGATAAAGAAGAGGTGGTACATATACACAGTTAAGAAAGAAACAAATACTACCATTTGCAACAACATGGATGGAGCTGGAGGATATTATGCTCAGTGAAATAAGCCAGGTGGAGAAAGACAAATGCCAAATGATTTCCCTCATTTGTGGAGTATAACAATGAAGCAAAACTGAAGGAACAAAACAGCAGCAGACTCACAGACTCCAAGAAGGGACTAGTGGTTACCAAAGAGGAGGGGTGTGGGAGGGCGGGTGGGGAGGGAAGGAGATGGGGTTTGAGAGGTACTATGTTTAGTACACATGTTTTTGGGGGTCACGTGGAAAACAGTGTAGCACAGAAAAGGCAAACAGTGAATCTGTGGCATCTTACTACACTGATGGACGGTGACTACATTGGGATATGGGTGGGGACTTGATAATAAGGGTAAATGTAGTAACCACATTGTTTTTCATGTGAAACATTCATAAGAGTGTGTACCAATAATACCTTAATAAAAATTTTTTAAAAATAAAAAAAAAGAAAATACAAGGAGTAACCTCTTTGACATTGGTCTTGGGAATGAGTTTTTGGATCTCAGAAAATCAAAGGCCAATACAAGCAAAAGCAACTATAGGCAACAAAAGCTAAAATAAGCAAGTGGGACTTCATGAAATGAATAGACAACCCACTGAATGGGAGAAAGTATTTGCAAATCGTATTTCTGATATGTGGTTAATATCCAAAATATATAAAGAACACATACAACTCAAGAAAAAAACCAATCTGATTAAAAAATGGGCAGAGGACCTGAACAGACATTATTCTAAGTAAGATATACAGATTACCAACAGGTACATGAAAAGATGCTCAAAAATGCAAATCAAAACCACAGTGAACTATCACCTCACACTTGTTAGAATGTCTATCATCAAAAAGACAAGAAATAACAAGTGTTGTCAAAGATGTGGAAAAAAGGGAACCCCTGTGCACTCTTGGTGGAAATGTAAATTGTTATATTCACTATGGAAAACAGTAGTTCCTCAAAACAAAGATTCCTCAAAATATTAAAAATAGAACTTCCACATGATCCAGCAATCTCTCTTCTGGGTATATATCCAAAGGAAATGAAAACGGGGTATCAAAGAGATAATGTTGCACACCTACATTCAATGCAGCATTATTCACAATAGCCAAGATATAGAAACAAACTAAGTGCTACAGATGAATGGATAAAGATGTATATATGTATTCAATGGAATACTATTCGGCATTGAGAAAGAAGGCAATCCTGCCATTTGTGACAACATGGGTGGACACTGAGGGCATTATGCTAAGTGAAATAAGCCTGAAAGAAAGATAAACACTACATCGTATCACTTATAGGTGGAATCTTAAAAAAAAAAAGAATAAGAAAAAAGTCAAGCTCATGAAAACAGAAAAGAAAATTGTTTGCCAGGAGCTGGGTGGTGGGGAAAATATGGAGGTTAATAAAATAGTATAAACTTTTAGCTGTAAGATTAATAAGGTCTGAGGATCTAAGGATCTAACATAAAATATGGTGACTATAGTTGGTAACATTTTATTGTATCACTGAAGTTTGCTAAGATAGCAGAACTTAAACGTTCTCACCAAAAAAAATAAGATAAAGTTGTTGAATTATATTTTACTTTAATTTTCTATTCTAATCCACATAGGGCTACTCTGAGGAGAAATTCTTGCTACATTAAATCCTTAGTCAAAATGCACTTATATCAAAGGTCAGAGAAGGTATCAGGGACAAGAATGATAAGTTTTTCATTAATTTTAGGAGGGTAATATCTAATTGGCATATCTGAATTTTCCTCATTATGTAAATAATACTTAATTCCAATAATACAATGTTTTATAGTCAGATATGTTTTCAAGAAAGAGTAAAAAACAATATTGGAAATTTACCATTCTAACAGTACAGACAACATAAACATGTAAAATATCTCTCTATAATAGCCACTGCAATAGAATCAAGAATATTTGAGTCACTCATCCTTGGGATAAATTGTCTGCCACTAAAGATTTTTGAATTACAATTTTCCATTATTGTTTCAGCCTCTTACTTTGGTTTTTGCTTCTATCATAGCCTCTTGTCAAAAATGTAAATTAGAGATTTGGCTGGTTGGAGAAATCAGGTATGTGAGAGTCTGGTAACAATACCAATTCCATTTCATTAAAAAAACTTGTTTCTATTTCAAATTTCCACAAAGGAAGTTAAATAGCAATTCATGAAACTACTAAAAATATAGACTTTCCAAACCTAAAATTTTAAAATACTTTAATATTTTACATATATTGTATAGAAAATCAAACTTCCCACCAACTAACCATTCTTTTCAAATATTTAGTGCTTTGTCCTATGTTTAAGGCTGGAAAATGAAGTGTTTTTTCATCACTGAAACCATTGAGTCAAACAGGATAACTTGCCTCCTGTCTCTGACTAAACTCTAGCACCTCTATGTTTTTGGTATATGCCATCTAAATACATGTTAAAGAGTGTAATATAAAAAGGTGCAGGTGTTCAACCAGCTTTTAGAAATCAGATTCACTGCTCATAGCTAGTTATAACACTTACACATAATATATACTATACTTAAAACAGAAAAATTCATGCCCACTAATCATGCTGATTCTTACCTCCTCTGCATCAGTACTGTTTAGTTCTTCTACTTTAATTTTGCTGTAAGTATCCAGTATATCAATACAGCTCTGATCCCTAAGAAACAAGATAGTCAAAACAGATCTCAATGATTTTTTAAAATAACATTAAGTCAGCCCCTATTGAAGATAAAATTGCTTCTTACCCAATAAATCTAAGTAAAACATCAGTTACAATTTTGGCTGCTTTAACGATAGGACTGTCTGGCTCATTGAAAGTCCTGGCATTATGTTCAATGTAGCGGACCTCCCACATTAATGCTGATATTCTCCTGTGAAAGAAAAAATACCCTCTGTTACTCTTGGTTGATACATTTAAAGTCTATTCCAGGATATACAATATAGAACAAACTAGGTGCTTAATCATGACATATCAAAAGTGTTCCAATATATGTATATGACTAAATATACATGTGTGACTGATATAAGGTATATGGTTACAGTATTTGAAGCCCAGGCAAGAATTTAGAAACACTACTGAACTGTGTAACACTTAGAGAAGAACTGACCTGGAACATTATGGGTGAACAGTGATTTATTAACCAAATATGAACAAAAACAAACAGCATTTTAATAGTCAAAACAATGTTTAGTTTTCAGGGGAAGAGGAAGAAAAAAAAACCAGGTTATAGAAAAGGAAAGATTTTCATCTACTTGCTGCCCTCCACCGACCTCCCATAATCATTTAAATCCCCTACAGGGAATTTAAACATGCTTCAAGTCTCTGTAGCACCTCAGTCATGACAAATCCACAAACCACTTAATTTGCCTTAAATAAACTAAAGTTAACTGTAATTTTTGTTTCACATGTGATTTTTGCTACTCATAATTTCCTCCCTGTCCTTTATTCCATACCCATTCTTGCCCTGGAAGATTGAGAATCTATTGAATAAAGGGAAATTAGTGTTCCAAATTTTTAGAAGAAATTCTGGAGTGGCTCTTTTGAGTCATTATTTTATACTATGAAAACACAGATCTCTGTGTATCACTATGCAAAAAGGAAAGCAAAAGACATAAAGCTATAATTTTATAATAAATGATAAAATTAAACAGACCTGTAAAAGCGATTTTCAAGTCTCCGCCTGATGGTGTTGAGGTCAGTTGGATAAGCAACTACAGTACAATACAAGGGATAGACACTGAGATCCACTGGAACAGCAAAAGGGGTGGCAAAATCTACAGTATTAACAAAATCAAAGACAGTAGTTATAAAGGACATTAACATTCCATTTTAACAAAAACTCACATATAAATAAGAATGGAGGGCAATATACTACATTTTTTAAAATTATGATGATTTAGTTATGCAAATTTTAGGCCAGTATTATCATAATGTTATTCTTTTTATTTGGATATAATATCTAGGAATCATGCATAATGCACTGGTTTAAATCAGATAAAGCAAGACAAAATTAAAGGAGAAATGTATTTAACTTCAAATTTATGTCTTTCCTGGAAATATACCACATGTCTCAAGTGATATGTTTTAGAATATAATTAGTTATGTGAGCAAAATACACTACTGACTCACTGCCTTTACCAAAGAACCCAACCAAAGTCAGGCTCAGGGAATAGCTAGAGAGCCACAGTGACTCAAGAAGTAAAAGACACCTACCAATATGCCTGCCTTCACTACTATAAACCCCCAAAGAATTAAAAACGTTTATCATTCCTTATTTTGGCTAGGCATATATAAGTATTAATATTAAAAGAAAAGTAACGCCAGCTACACGAGTATATACACATGCCAAATTTCATCAAGCTGTACACTAAGATCTATGCATTTTACTATATATACCTCAATAAAATTTTTTTTTAAGTATAAACTTCTGGTTTTAAGATAAGTAAGTTCTGGGATGTAATGTATAACATTATGACTATAGTTAACAATACTGTACTGTATGGAAGTTGCCAAGAATAAATCTTAAAAGTTCTTATCACATTGAAAAAATTTGTAACTATGTGTAGTGATGATGTTAACTACTAAACTTACCATGGTGATCATTTTGAAATATATACCTATATCACATAATTATGTTGTGCACCTTAAACCTATACCACAATTTATGTCAATGACATCTCAATAAAGCTAGGAAAAATTAAAATAAAAAAAATAAATTAGCCACAGAGATGAATATATAGCATTATAGAATATAGTCAATAATATTGTTGTATCTTTGTTCATTGACAGATGGTAACTACAGTTACCATGGTGAGCACTTAGTAATCATGTTGAATCTCTTTTATGTTGTACACATGAAGCCAGTAGTATTTATAAACAAAACTATCATCAACTGTGCCTCTTGAGTTAAAAAAGTACAGTGGAAAAAATGCATTTCCTTTGGTAGAACTTAAAATTCTGTTTTTCCTTGTTCCCTCCCAATATTCTTTCACATTCACTATACCCAAGGAAAGAAGGTGGTTGATGCCCCGAATAACCCGTTCACATTCCTCATCTCTGGAATGAGCCCCCCACTCTCCTTCCTGGGGTTTGTATAACAAAGCAGTCTGTTCTTGGTGGGACACAGGAACACCAGCACCAACTTCATCTGGAAAGGCAGCTATGTATAACATAAGAAATCAGAAATGATTAGTTTCCATTATCACATAATTTCTATTTTTCTTGTACAAGAATTTTAATTCATTTTTAAAAGCATATTTACTTCCTTCTGGAATTGGCTCCATATCCCAGGGGCTCATCTTTTCTCTCTCATTATTGTCCCAGCTATTAAAAAATAAGAAGATACAAATCAAATTCACGTGATACTTACTTTTTTATGCTAGTATAATTAGCATGACTTCTTGGAGATGAAATCTAGAAAAAGGCAATAGTTTTTCTTAAAGTAAAACTTTGCTCACATGAAGATAATTAGAAGCCTCTAATAGAGAAAACATGGTCCACCAATATGCAACTTAGAGAGCAGTAAGCTTACTCTTAGTTTTACTTGGCTTAAAAAAAAAATCCATCCAAGCATACATTCAGTAAACCAGGATATAGAATTAAAAAGATTTCTTTAGAAAATCCCTTTCAGGTTAAAAGAGTTGATTTAATAGATCACCTCCTTCTGTGAGATAGTGTACTTTACCCTAACAGCTTAAGTGGTATAGCACGTACAAAATTTTATTATTCTGTTTTGCTCTGCAATATGGAGACTAAAAGTCAATCTTTACATAATAAGTATTTCCTTTATCATTCTTGAGAAGAAAGCTTCAATCATTGGGAATCTTACAACACTGGAATTTCATAAAGAAGTAAAGTAAATGCTGTATACAAAGAGTATGTCCAATCATAATGCAGTCAACTCTGCCTGAATTCATACCATTACATAAAAGGTATGTTCCATCGCTATATTCATCGCTATATTCCAGCTGTAACAATTATTTAGCACTGAATGTTAGTATTCTTCACAAAACAATAGTTGTAATTCTTGTCTAAAATAGAAATAATTCAGAGAACATACAGGCATAAGGTAGGCAGAAATAAGTCTTCAGTTCTTGCTTTGTTTCAGCATGCATATTGGACCAAAAGATTTGCCATCAAATTCCTTCGTTACAGATACTATGATTAATTACTTCCCTAGACGTATAGGTCTTGTAAGATGAGAGAAGTCAGATAAAAAGGTATTATTCCTGGTAGGGTTTATAGAAAGTCCACAGAGCACTACAGTATTATACCAGGCATAAAAAGACCATAACTGTACTTACTGAACACTGTAACACTGGAAAGAACTATCAGGATACTCTGGTTGAAAAGGCTGTTGACTCTCCACAGTTCCAAACCACCAGGCATCATCTATTATACTGCGGAATCTATCACCTATAACGTTTTTAGAAATTCTTAAAAATTCTTAAAATGGTGCTTTTGAGAAGAATAGCCCTGTTCCCACTCCAAATTTGCTACTATTTGTAGAACACAGAATTAGCATTGTATCTTGCATTACTAGAGGTTTCAATCTGAGTTTTCCAGATTAGTGAATTTTACACTTTATCTCTTCAAGGATTTTGATCTACAAGTGCTAATAATGATTCTAAAATAAAATCAGGTTTGCCCATGTCTTCTTAATAAATGCTACCACATATTACTTAACTTTTATCAATTACTTTGGATCATCATTAAGCATACTCCTTCTTATACTATACATATGTTACTATAGTTTTTTCTTCTCCTCCTTTTTGCTTTCAGCTTTTTGCCTTTAAAAAAATCTCTTCATACTAGTTTTATGCCTCTAAATGGCTAAGGAATACAAAACCAAACCACTGTGGACAAAAATGTTTCTTCCATGTAAGAGTTTAAAAGTACTGATAGTAAACATTTACATAGTGCTCACTCTGTGTCAGGTACCATTTTAAGTGCTTTCTATATATTAATTCATTTATTGCTCACATCAAACTTCCAGGTGTGTTCTGATATGATTCCCATTTTAAAGATAATGAAAGTGGGCACAGAGAAGCTAAAAAATTTTTGATGATCAAATAGCTAGTGAGAGGGGAAGAGAGGGAGAGGAAAAGAGGAGGAGGAGGGATGGGGAAAGAGACAGAGAGAGACAGAGAGAGTGAGAGTGAGCTGGAGCACAAGAGCAGTAGAAAGAGAAACAGAGAGACAGACAGAAAGAGAGAAAGAGAAAGTGAGAGAGAAAGAAAATACAATCAGTAATGATAAGTTTAAGAGCCCAAGTGTTAAGTACTCTATTTTAGGGCAATTGACATTTTATGATTTTCTTTTTAATTCAGATTTGTATTCTAATAGAATAGGTATTCACAGAAGGCTTTAAGGTTATATGCCACATAAAATGTGCATAAAAACATCTAAATGTAACTGAAAAGGAAAATTTAATTTTCCTAATTTGGCTAACAGCTTTTTCCAGCTACATGTTAACGCAGTTTCTTTCTGTTAAATCAGAGTTAAAAAGGTACTGTCTCAACTTCAAACTAAATAGTTATTGAGAATTCTATACTTACCAATTTGCCAGTTCCTTTCTTTGGCTTCATTATAAAATTGATGTAGCACAAGGAAGTCAATGACATCAGGCATATCATGATACCTGCATAGAAAATAGAGCACATATGAACCAATATACAGATATAACAGTATATGTTACTTACTAAATATACAGGGCTATATATTTAATATGGAGTCATTAAGCAAAATGTTACAAAGTTCAAGCTCACTAACAAATTATTTTACCTAAACTTGATGTGTTTGGGAATGCACTACCTACTGTTACATTACTTCAATAATATAAAGCTGCCAATGAAAATTCTTAAACCATTAATAAGGTATTATATAATGAGAACTTTCTAAGAAAACTATGAATTGATATTCCTTCATTTCCTTAGATTTCAAACTTGATTTTAAGAAATGTGCCATTGACTAATTATTCCTATTATTATTAACAAAAATAAAAGCAACTACCATGTTTCAAGCATAGTTAGACACTTATAAAGGTTTTTCTGTTACTCCTCACAACAATCCTGAGGAAGATTTTACCGTTTCAATTTTACAGATGAAGGCATAAATTCTGAGAAGTAACCTACTCATAGATACATAGATACTAAATGGAGAAATAAATGAATAATTAAACACTAGATCTGAGTCTTTAAAACAACAAAGCCTGTAGTGCTGTAGCGTTTTCTTTCCCATCAAGCCTTGTACTCTGCAAAATACAAAATAGGGATTAAAACATAGACAGAAATATATCAGGGAGCCAAGATGGCGGTGTGAGTAGAGCAGTAGAAATCTCCTCGCAAAACCATATATATTTTTGAAAAGTTAACAAATACAACAATCCCTAAAAGAGAGACCAGAAGATACAGGACAACAGCCAGGCTACATCTACACCTGCGAGAACCCAGCACTTCACAAAGGGGGTAAGATACAAGCCGCTGCCTGGCGGGACCTGAGCACCCCTCACGCCAGCTCTCTGTGGGAGGAGAGGAGTCAGAGCAGGAAGGGAGAGGGAGCCCAGGACTTCTAAACACCCAGCCCTAGCCATCTGCAACGGAGTGCAGAAACACAGTGCGCGGGGTGCTGGATACTATGAAAATGGGACAGTAAAATGTGCGACTGGTCCCCGGAGCCAGCGCCCCTGGGACAAAGAAAAGTGAGTGCTTTTTGAAAGACTTAAAGGGCAGGGACTCCACAGCTGGATGGAAACATCCCAGGACACTTAGCCTAGCAGCTGGGAATCCCGGGAAACTCCGGGCGCCCTAAACCCCTGGGCAGCAGTGCAGCTCGGAGGACCCTCATGGAGATAAAAAGCCTCCTGCCCATTTCCCCTCTGATGCCATTCCACCATAGTGGAGCAACAGCCTGAGGCAGCAGGGCAGAGATTCTTTAACAGCGGCCGGGCAAGAATTTGAAACAACATCTGCGCGCAGCTGCCCAGCACAGGCCGTTAGGGGTCGCTGTTCTCACAGGAGAAGAAGGCCACAAACAAGCAATAAAGGACGTTCTTCCAGCCCAACACATGCACCACCTTCCTGCAACTACCTCTATCGACAAGAAAAGGCAGAAGAATTTGACACAGACCAGACTAACGCAGACATCCTTGCCTGAGAAGGAATCTGGGGAGACAGACCTAACGAATCTCCCTGAAAAAGAATTCAAAATAAAGGTCATAACTATGCTGATGGAGCAGAAGAGAAATATGCAAGAGCTAAGGGATGACGTCTGGAAGGAGACTACAGAAATGAAACAATCTCTGGAAGGATTTATAAGCAGAATGGATAAGATGCAAGAGGCAATTCACTGAATAGAAACCAGACAACAGGAATGCATAGAAGCTGATGCAGAGAAAGCTAAAAGGATCTCCAAGAAGGAATCAATATTAAGAGAACTGTGTGACCAATTCAAACGGAACAATATTCACATTATAGGGGTACCGGAAGAAGAAGAGAGAGAAAAAGGGATAGAAAGTGTATATGAAGATAAAATTGCTGAAAACTTCCCCAAACTGGGAGAGGAAATAATCGTTCAGACCACAGAAGTACACAGAACTTCCAACAAGAATGATCCAAGGAGGACAACACCAAGACACATAATAATTAAAATGGCAAAGCTCAAGGACAAGGACAGAGTTTTAAAGGCAGCTGCAGAGAGGAAAAAAGTCACCTACAAAGGAAAATCCATCAGGTTATCATCAGATTCCTCAACAGAAACCTTACAGATCAGAAGAGAATGGCATGATATATTTAATGCAATGAAACAGAACGGCCTTAAACCAAGGATACTGTATCCAGCACGATTATTATTTAAATATGAAGGAGAGATTAAACAATTCCCAGAGGAGGAAAAGTTGAGGGAATTTGCCTCCCACAAACCACCTCTACAGGGTATTTTAGAGGGACTGCTCTAGATGCGGACACTCCGAAGGCTAAACAGATGTCACCAGAGAAAACAAAATCACAGCAAAGAAATCAGAGGAACCAAATACTAACTAAATGCAAAAAATAAAATCAACTAACCACAAAAGCAGTTAAAGGAAACACAAAAAACACAGAATAAAACATCCAACATATAAAGAATGGAGGAAGAGGAAGAAGAAGGGAGAGAAATAAAGAATCACCAGACAATGTCTATAATAGCACAATAAGCGAGTTAAGTTAGGCAGTAAGATACTAAAGAAGCTAACCTTGAACCTTTGGTAACCACGAATCTAAACCCTGAAATGGCAGTAAGTACATATCTTTCAATAAAACCCCTAAATGTAAATAGACTGAATACACCAATCAAAAGACACAAGGTAATAGAATGGATAAAAAAGCAAGACCCATCTATATGCTGCTTACAAGAGACCCACCTCAAACCCAAAGACATGCAAAGACTAAAAGTCAAGGGATGAAAAAAAGATATTCCATGCAAACAACAGGGAGAAAAAAGCAGGTGTGACAAAATTAGTATCAGACAAAATAGACTTCAAAACAAAGAAAGTAACAAGAGATAAAGAAGGACATTACATAATGATAAAGGGCTCAGTCCAACAAGAGGATATAAGCATTATAAAGATATATGCACCCAACACAGGAGCACGAGCATACGTGAAACAAATACTAACAGAACTAAAGGAGGAAAAAGAATGCAATGCATTCATTTTAGGAGACTTTAACACAGCACTCACTCCAAAGGATAGATCCACCAGACAGAAAATAAGTAAGGACACAGAGGCACTGAACAACACCCTAGAACAGACAGACCTAATAGATATCTATAGAAGTCTAAATCAAAAAGCAACAGGATATACATTCTTCTCAAGTGCACATGGAACATTCTCCAGAATAGACCACATACTGGGCCACAAAAAGAGCCTCAGTAAATTCAAAAAGATTGAAATCCTACCAACCAACTTTTCAGAACAGAAAGGTACAAAACTAGAAATAAATTGTACAAAGAAAGCAAAAAGGCTCACAAACACATGGAGGCTTAACAACATGCTCCTAAATAATCAATGGATCAATGACCAAATTAAAACAGAGATCCAGAAATATATAGAAACAAATGACAACAACAACACAAATCCCCAACTTCTGTGGACGCAGCGAAAGCATTCTTAAGAGGAAAGTATATAGCAATCCAGGCATATTTAAAGAAGAACAATCCCAAATGAATAGTCTAACGTCACAATTATCGAAATTGGAAAAAGAAAAACAAATGAGGCCTATGGCCAGCAGAAGGAGGGACATAATAAAGATCAGAGAAGAAATAAATAAAATTGAGAAGAATAAAACAATAGAAAAAAATCAATGAAACCAAGAGGTGGTTCTTTGAGAAAATAAACAAAATAGATAAGCCTCTAGCCAGACTTACTAAGAGAAAAAGAGAATCAACACACATCAACAGAATCAGAAACGAGACAGGAAAAATCACAACGGACCCCACAGAAATACAAAGAATTATTAGAGAATACTATGAAAACCTATATGCTAACAAGCTGGAAAACCTAGAAGAAATGGACAACTTCTTAGAAAAATACAAACTTCCAAGACTGACCAAGGAAGAAATACAAAATGTAAACAGACCACTTACCAGCAAAGAAACTGAAGTGGTAATCAAAGAACTACCCAGGAACAAAACCCCAAGGCCAGATGGATTTACCTCGGAATTTTACCAGATATACAGAGAGGACATAATACCCATTCTCCTTGAAGATTTCCAAAAAATAGAAGAGGAGGGAACACTCCCAAACTCATTCTATAAAGCCAACATCACCCTAATACCAAAACCAGGCAAAGACAACACCAAAAAAGAAAATTACAGACCAATATCCCTGATGAACGTAGATGCAAAAATACTGAACAAAATATTACCAAACGGAATTCAATAATACATCAAAAGGATCCGACACCATGACCAAGTGGGATTCATCTCAGGGATGCAAGGATGGTACAACATTTGAAAATCCATCAACATCATCCACCGCATAAACAAAAAGAAAGACAAAAACCATATGATCATCTCCATAGATGCTGAAAAACCATTCGACAAAATTCAACATCCATTCATGATAAAAACTGTCAGCAAAATGGGTATCCAGGGCAAGTACCTCAACATAATAAAGGCCATATATGATTAGCCCACAGCCAACATCATACTGAACAGCCAGAAGCTGAAAGCTTTTCCTCTGTGATCAGGAGTAAGACAGGGATGCCCACTCTCCCCACTATTATTCAAAATAGTACTGGGGGTCCTAGCCACGGCAATTAGACAAAACAAAGAAATACAACCAATCCAAATTGGTAAAGAAGAAGTTAAACTGTCACTACTTGCAAATGACATGATACTGTACATAAAAAACCCTAAAGACTCCACTCCAAAACTACTTGAACTGATATTGGAATTCAGCAAAGTTGCAGGATAGAAAATTAACACACAGAAATCTGTGGCTTCCCTATACACTGACAATGAATCAATAGAAAGAGAAATCAGGAAAACAATTCCATTCACAATTGCATCAAAAAGAATAAAATACCTAGGCATAAACCTAACCAAAGAAGTGAAAAATCTATACCCTGAAAACTACAAGACACTCTTAAGAGAAATTAAAGAGGACAATAACAAATGCAAACTCATCCCATGCTCTTGGCTAGGAAGAATTAATATAGTCAAAATTGCCATCCTGCCCAAAGCAATATACAGGTTTGATGCAATCCTTATCGAATTACCAACAACATTCTTCAAGGAACTGGAACAAATAGTTCATAAATTCATATGGAAACACCAAAGACCCCGAATAGACAAAGCAATCCTGAGAAAGAAGAATAAAGTGGGGGAGATCTCACTCCCCAACTTCAAGCTCTACTACAAAGCCACAGTAATCAAGACAATTTGGTACTGGCACAAGAACAGAGCCACAGACCAATGGAACAGAATAGAGAATCCAAACATTAACCCAAACATATGTGGTCAACTAATATTCAATAAAGGGGCCATGGACATACAATGGGGAAATGACAGTCTCTTCAACAGATGGTGCTGGTGCTGGCAAAACTGGACAGCTACATACAAGAGAATGAAACTGGAGCACTGTCTAACCCCATACACAAATGTAAATTCAAAATGGATCAAAGACTTGAATGTAAGTCATGAAATCATAAAACTCAGAAAAAAACATAGGCAAAAATCTCTTAGACATGAACATGAGTGACCTCTTCTTGAATATATCACCCCAGGCAAGGGAAACAAACGAAAAATGAACAAATGGGACTATATCAAGCTGAAAAGCTTCTGTACAGCAAAGGACACCATCAATAGAACAAAAAGGTACCCTACAGTATGGGAGAATATATTCATAAATGACAGATCCAATAAAAGGTTGACAGACAAAATATATAAAGAGCTCACGCACCTCAACAAACAAAAAGCAAATAATCCAATTAACAAATGGGCAGAGGAGATAAACACACAGTTCTTCAAAGAAGAAACTCATATGGCCAACAGACCCATGAAAAGATGCTCCACATCACTAGTCATCAGAGAAATGCAAATTAAAATCACAATGAGATGTCACCTCACACCAGTAAGGATTGCCACCATCCAAAAGACAAACAACAACAAATGTTGGGAGAGGTTGTGGAGAAAGGGGAACACTCCTACACTGCTGGTGGGAATGTAAATTAGTTCAACCATTGTGGAAAGCAGTGTGGAGGTTCCTCAAAAAGCTCAAAATAGACATACCATTTGACCCAAGAATTCTACTTCTAGGAATTTGCCCTAAGAATGCAGCAGCCCAGTTTGAAAAAGACAGATGCACCCCTATAGCCAAGAAATGGAAGCAACCTAAATGTCCATCAGTAGATGAATGGATAAAGAAGATGTGGTATATATACACAATGGAATATTATTCAGCCATAAGAAGAAAACAAATCCTACCAATTGCAACAGCATGGATGGAGCTAGAGGGTATTATGCTCAGTGAAATAAGCCAGGTGGAGAAAGACAAGTATCAAATGATTTCACTCATATGTGTAATATAAGAATAAAGAAAAACTGAAGGAACAAAACAGCAGCAGAATCACAGAACCCGAAAATGGACTAACAGTTACCAAAGGAAAAGGGACTGGGTAGGATGGGTGTGAAGTGAGGGATAACGGTTGGGGGAAAGAAAGGGGGATTATGATTAACATGTATAATCAGCATGTTGGGGGGGCATGGGGAGGGCTGTGCAACACAGTGAAGACAAGTAGTGATTCTGCAGCATGGTAGTACGCTGATGGACAGTGACTGTAATGGGGTGTGTGTCGGGGAGTTGGTGAAGGGGGGAGCCTAGTAAACATAATGTTCTTCATGTAATTGTAGATTAATGATAACAGAATAAATACTATAAAATAAAATAAAATGAATTATTAAAAAAAACATAGACAGACAGACACACACACACACACACACACACTCCAGAGATAGCTACTCACTTAATGGAAAAAGACTCTCCAGTCATTTTGCCTGATATGGGGTCCAGAAATGCAAGCTTCAAGCAGCATAGTGTAGGTGGTCCAACCTCATATTTGATTCCTACAATCTTAACAAATTCTTGTTCCTGTTCATAAGAATACCAATAAATTATTACTTTCAATATAAATAATGCCCTAACATTTACATATTATTTTACAATTATTCGAACAACTTAAAAATTATCTGAATACTAACCAAATGTTAGGGCATTCCACTAAGTGGTAAAAGTACTATAAAACATGGTTCTTGATGCTTAGTAAAGGGCTGTAGTTTAGTGCAGGATTTTAAACCAAGGATAAGCAGCAGAATCCCCTTCGGAATCTTTTTAAAATCCATGTTCCTAAACCCTACCTCTTAGAATTGAATTCAGTAGGTCTGGGGTACAGCTTAGTCATACGTTATTTTGAAAAACACTCCCCAGGGGATTATGATGCTCTGCCTAGTTAAGAATCACATTCCTCCAGCAGAAATACAATATATAAGTTCAAAAGTCGACATGCATATATACCTTTGGGGAAGGACTTAATTTTTAAATGCCTACAATATTATTTTACAAGGCACCCTTAAAGATTGACTACAGGTCACACTTAACAGATGACAAAACTGAGCCTCATGGGTACAATCACTTGCTTAGAGTTATACATGAGTATGTAGTAGAGCTGGGATTGAAATTCAGGTCTTATTCCAAAGCCCAGGCTCTTGTACCATACATATGCTATCTCCCACAATTTCCCAGAACCACAGTGTTAGAATTTAAAATGAGACATCATATATTTTATTTCATTCCCCTGATTCTTAAAACAATTTCAACCTTCACCCAATTCAGAAAAGATGTAGTATCACTATCTCCCAGGAGATGATTATGTAGAGCTTACTTGATAAGATACTTTAGCCCCTTACAACCTTAATACAATTTTTTACAAGTTTCTAAATTTTTATTTTGATAAATACACACATCCTCTCTTGTATACTTCTTGCTAAGTATCATCACACAACAACCCTTCATTTACCTGGAAAACCACTGTAAAACTGTTCTTTAGACTACTGTTCTCCAAGCAGGAAAAACAAAAGAACAAAAGACACATAAACCCAAGCAGAAATGATGGTGTGTGTACACCTATGTCTTTTTGTATGTATATAAATATATATGAATAAATGAATATATATTTATATAGTCAAAAAATACTCCTCTAAAAATATACATATCAATTTTACTCAATACCATGTAGCTACATAGGTTTATATCAAAAGAGATAGTCCATAAAGCACCACAAAGTTCTCAGCTTCTTGGGATTTATGAATATATCCTAAAGCTGCAAAAACCATGAAGCTGTTTATAAGTCCACACATAGGCAGTTCATAGAGCATACAGAATATATAAAGCTGCTGTGGGAAATATCCACACCTGAGAACTAGTGCTTTGCTCCAATATATATTATACATAAGAGGACCTGAAGCTTGAAGGAAATTAGGTCAAATACAAGCTAGTAGGTGGCATACAAATTAAAGAAAACACAAAATGTGAACCATAACACTCAGCTATACAAGAGTATGGTGTAACACCTTATTTTGGATACACAATCTACAGTGAAATAGCATGAAACAGAAGAAGCCTATGGAAAGTACCTTAATTACAAAGCTCCTTCAGTTACATACCTTATGAATTTGGCAAACTTACCCTGAGATCCATTTTATTCCATGGCTGTTTTTGTATATTAACACTGTATATTTTTGACTTCCTTACAGCCCGCACATAAGCTTCATGTCCTTGCCTAAAATATATAAGCTGAAACAAAAAACATGAGGTATTAAACAGCATTATCCTATTTAACAACTCTGTATATCCCCATTATATGTAGTACAAATGTCCTCTTTTGTTTACAACAAACATAAAAATGAAATTTTGATAAAATTTATACAATAAAGGTACTTGCCAGCATCAAATTAATATTCATTCACTACTCATGCTTATGAGTATGAACCCTACATGAAGTATTGCATAATATAAACGCTGTACCCATAGTCCTTTTCCCCAGAGCAGCTTCATAAATTTCTGAAGAAACAAAGCCTAGTGACAAATGTGCACAAAACTAGTCATACTTTGAAGTGCTACATTTCAAATTGTAATCAACAATCTAAATAACAATATATATTTTTTTCTAACGCTAGTAAACAGAGTAATTTCCAGACAAACTATTAAAAAGTTTCCTTCCACAATTTTAAAGTGGTGGTAGAAACAGAAGAAAGTAACATGAAAAAAAATACCTAAAAAATACCTAAAAATACAAGTAGAAAACTAAAAAGGTATGAATAGTACTATATAAACATAATTGTAGGGACAAAAAAAGTCAATATTAAGCATGTTATTCAGATATCCCTTATTACATATTTATTCCTGTACTCAAATATTGATTGAACATATATGTACAAAGCAGTGGGTAATATGGTAACACATCCAAATAAAATCCTTTCCCTCTAGGATATATATAAGAAATGTAGATATATATATGAGTGTAATACAAGGCAGAAGTTAATATGTAACATAAAAAGGAGAAATAACTCAGGTGGGAATGCTCATGATGAAGGAATCACAGACAAATGAAAGTAAGGATAATATCCCAGAGTAGTTGGCATTTAAGTCAGACCTTGAAGAATGAGCATTTTGAGAGGCAATGATCTGTGGGTAGGAGTATTCCAGGCAAAACAATGAGGGCTTAACACATAAAGTAAAAAGTAATGCTGTCACTTAAGACACTGATGATGTAAAAAGTATGAGTTTTACAAGTCCTTTAAAAACATGAATTCACATATTTGACTGTCTGATTCACTTACACACCTTTTCTATTACTTGAACAACGGTCACTACATAATACACATTACTCTTGAAGGATATAAGCAGGTGCTAAGTTTAATAAAATAGAGGGAAAGTGATTCTACCAAGGTAAATACAGTCCTATAGAAAAGAGAGGAGTCTCATCAGATCACAGATATACAGATCATTGTTTTGTTCTGTCATATTTCTAAGATTAATTCAAAAGCACTCCTTTTAAGACTCCATAAAAACAGGCAATAAATACAAGAAAAGATAATTTTGGATATGCCTCCCCAAAATAAGTTTTTTTTAAATTTAGCATTCATCAGAACCATGTTCTCCTAAATTAACCACACAATCATTGATCAAAAGTCTAATACTTACAAGACACATTTATAAAAGGAAACATAATCAGCAAGTAATAGCTTGTTCATAAGGCTACTTGATAGCTACCTCTGGTACAAGATATCTAGAACAGGCAATTAGAGAAAAGTTTGATGAAATTTTTATTGGTCCTAATAATTACTTGCAAGGTTTTCTACTTCTTTTACTATGATGAGAATATTACATTTCTACTATTAGTCTTAAATTAAAAAGTGTGAATCAGTACTTAATCACTCAAAAATGAATGATTAATATGCTAGAGATTATACAATCCAGCTAGAGCTCAAATAGTGTGTTACCATGATTTTCATTAAGAAAACGAAATTTTTTTCACTGGATATAATGTAAATCAATTTTTGACTCACAAATCATAAATACGGCTATGTTATTCAATCATACACTCAGTAGGAAGGCCTTGTTTGTGAAATGACCTTCTCTTAATCACTGAAAGGGGTAATTATCCTCTAGTATACTTACTACTACGTTCAGCATGAGCATTTTTATTTTAACATTATCAGGATTTGAATTAGGTCACAAAATACAACTCAATTCTACTAAGTGACAATTAAAATAAAAATAGACAATTATTTTCATAACTTCAAAGGCCAATCAATTTATCTCATAGCTCACTGAGCATCTACTATACTGAAGACTCTGTGCCAAGTGCTACAAAGGATACAAAGATTAATAAAGTTTTAAGTTCAGTCACTTTCTACAAGAAATACATAATTGAGCAGAGCAGCCAAGACAGTGTATATATAACTATAATAGAATTGAGAATATAAATGCTCTAAGACTGATTTAAGTGAGTCTCTTGAGATTTTAAGAGAAAAAGGTTAAAACAGATAAAAATTACCTCATCTCCCATCTGTGGGACGAAGGGGGAACGTCGTGGTATGGTATCTAAGATCCACTGAGGGGCAAACCATTCTTCACTGGGTTCACCTGCCATAGAAACTAGTCCTCCTTTCTAAAATATAGTTTACAAATGTATAAATCATAAATACATGAACAGTAGTATAAAAAACAATACATAGAGAATGTTAAAAACATCAGGTTATGATAAAACCTAAAATATACAAATTTAAACATTTTCCTTTATCAATTATGTACAACTTTTGTACCAATAAAATATTCAAGTGAGTTATTTAACATGTTGCTCAATTTTGGCTGACAGATTATAATATGACATTATATACTATCTAAAACCCACAAATTTTATTCTTCATGTCCCTAGAATACCATATGAATTCAAATAAAAGTACCACAATAACTTTTTGCCAATAAAATTGTGACAATCAAGGTAATTCTGTCTATTAAAGCAGGCAAAAGATGTATTAAAATACATTTTTAAATTAATATTCAAAGAACTATGCTAAATCTTTACATCATTGAAATGAAACTATAGTGGGAAAAAGAAATCATCATTGTGATAAAATAAGAACAAATAAGGAAATAGAAAAAGCTCTACATGATTTATCATATCCTTCCCATTTTATAAGTCAAAAGTACATAGAAATTAATGACTAGTGACATGACACAAATAATATTTTTATACTAAAAGTAGATTATTATTCAAAACTCTACTACATTTTAACAATTGTCAATATGTTTAATTTAATAACAAAATAATAATGAAGATATTTCTACTTTGGATAACAGAAAAACTTCAAAAATTGTTTGCATTTTAAAGTCATTTTAAACACTTTTACTTAGTTTCTTAGATGGAATTTTATTTTTAGAGAAAACTCAGTGTTACTGTTAAATATTCAGGTATCAAATATAAAAAACAATGAAATAGCCTGTAAACTTACAAACCTTCTTTCTAGTCTGTTTAGGTTTCTTTTGCCTTTCTTCTAGAGACTTCAAATTCTCCTCCTCTGAGCTGCTCCATATTTTCCGTGTGGTCTGTCTGGTTTGTCTTTTTGGAGGTTGCAAATTTATTCCAGCATCTGCTGTCCAATCAGAATATTCACTTGAAGAATCGCTGTCAATAAATCAAAATTATGAATACGTTAAATTGAGAAAAGGAATAGTTTCACCTCATGATTGATCGAAGATAATCCTTTTGTAATCAAACACTATTATAAATGACATAGTTTGATTTGTTCTACCAGAGAGAAAAAACATCAATAAAGAATTTGATGGTTACCTAAGTTATTTTAGTACAATGTTTCTCGGATAAAGTACAATGCTCAGTTTCCCAAAACAGGGTTTAAAATTCAAATTTCTTGTATAAATCACAAAATTTCTTTAAATAAAGATGCTCCTTATCCCTGAAAATGGTTAAATGTAGTTGTTTTAAAACTGAAATAAATACATATAGCCTACCAAAATGTAGAATCTTGGATTTACAAAGGATCTAATTTCACAGATGAGGGAACTTAAGCCCATAATAACATGCCCCAAAAGATACTGGCAGAGCCAGAATAAAACAAAAGGTCTCTGGGTTTCCAACCCCGTACTCTTGCTACTATAAAATACTATTTTAACTCTGGTTTTACCAAATTCTTACCAGAATATTTCACATTAAAACTGTGAAATAATTTTAACCAAATCAAAACTACTAAAACTACCTGGAAGAACTTTCACTTTGCCATTCAATAACAGGATCCTCCAAAGAAGCATCACTTGTGCCAACTGTTTCATCCTCCTGCAACAAAGAGACAGCAACTGAGATGTATGATTATTAACTAGCATGTTCTTAATTAGCACACATTATCTTTTTTATAACACTTTTTGCATTCCAATCCCCCCAAAAATGTTCTCATTAAAATGCACAAAATCATTACATATATCTATAATCACAACTAAGCCTACCAGGTATTTAGAAGTTTCTAGCTTCTACTCTTATTGATATGACACATTTTATTATTTCAAAGTCTGAACAGACTCCTTAACATTCCCCAATATAGCAGCCCTCTTTAATGTTAAAACCATTGTTTAAAAATTATCTATATGCTGCTACCAAATTAATATAATTACTCTCCATAAAAAATAATCCTTTTATTATGTAAAATTTCAAACACCCACCTAGATTGAATGGATAACACCTTATGTACACAATCTCCAGTTTAATCAATAACTCACTGTTGGTCTTGTTTTATCTGCATTCTCACTGCCTGCCTTAAACTCCAGGGATTATTTTGAAGCAAATCCAGACAAAAAAAAGTTTTAACTATAAATATTTATTAACACTAGAATTATTTTTGAAAAACACAACCACAATACCATTATTAAGTTAAAAAGGTAGTATCGGTTCCTGAATAGTGAGCATTCTATTCAGATCAAGATTTTCATGACTGGGGGAGAGAAGGAGGAGACATCATTGCTAATCATGAATTGTGGGAGAAGAATGGGGATAACATACATTGTCAATGCATAATTAAACCCTCATTATTCACTTAACAACTACAGTTGTTATGAAAACAAAAGGAAAGAACTGGAGAAGAAAGGAACATGAAGAAAAGAACTACTATACACTTTATTCCATTATCAAGAAAAAGGTAAATCTGAGAAAAATCATCATTCAGTAATCTCCATGGTCAGTGAAGTCAACAGTAACAGAAAAGGTGTATATTCTGCTGATTATACAGTCAACAAGTTCTGGGACTGCATAACTAGATATCACTGTTTATATTTTAGTCCATTTGTATACAAATTTCCTCTCACTCTGTTTTTTCACTGTCCCAAAGCTAAACTTTTGCTGACATGTTTGATAATACCTTAACCAAGATAGTATCTTAGGCATAAATCAGGAATTCAAAATAATGCTCAAGTCTGCCTTTTAAATGCCTTATTAATGAATAATCCTCTTATAAGAATAAAAACTAAAGTAATTTTCTATTAAAGAGACCCTTAAAGTAAACTCAAAATGATGATGTTAACTAGGAAACAAAAAAAAATTACATAAAGTAAATAACAACAGGTATCTAACCTCTGAGGAACTGTCTGAGTCTTCCTGTACACCTATATTTTGACATGATGTTTGTGAATTATGCTCTATGTTGGACCGTGTTTGGTAAGTATGCTGACGCTTACGCTGTGTCCTTCGTAAAGAGCGCCCACAGCTAGGCGGATAATCATTCTGTAAAACAGAAGGAAAAATATTTTTTAAAATGAAGGGTTCAGTAAACACACAAATGAACATATCTATAAAGCAAACCAATTGAATACAGGTGGGACAGGGGTGGAGGTAAGGGATAGGAATAAATCCCCCAAAAGAGAACACAAGATATAACTATATTTATATATATTTAACCCACCTTTTAAGTAATATTGATTACTTTCCTATTTTGAAACTTTTGTGATCAAATTAAAGACAGTGCTCAAAGTTTGGGCTGTAAGAATTTTCCCACTCAGAATTTACATATATTAGGTAGAATTTATTACAGGATAAGTAAGACATCCATATAATATTGTTAGAGTAGGTAGATAGCCAGATATAAGCAGGGAAGGGAGATGGGGACTTTAGCTATTGTTTATATTTGGCTGGTTGTATACATTCTATACATTCTGTGTAAGCTGTTCTTACAGGATTTGGAGAATGAAAATGTAGATAACAGACCAGCCAAAACTGGCTAGATTCAAGATGGAGGAAAAGTTAACCCAAACTTCAACCTCAACTTCATTATTTTCTGACTACCATGACATTAGCATTGTGGTTTTGACCCCCACCTGGCAGGGGACGACTGCCATGACAGTTCTGATAAGAACCAAATATAACAAAAAACTTCCCTGCCCAGTGAGAGGGTGAAGCAAGCCCAAATTCTGAGAAGACTCCACCTGTTAAACCTACCCCCACTTAGTGAATATTCATCTCCCCTCTACATAAAACAGCTCCCTATTGTTTCCTTGAGGCAACTCCTTCTGGGGTCAGCCTGCACTCAACTTTCAAGCATGTAGTTTGTCTTTTCTTTAAACTCTTATTTTCCATTAAACTCCTAAAACTCAACCAGTTTTGTGCCATCTTTCAATTCTTTCTTGTGGCAAGACCACGAACCCATCTCCAGTACCAATGTCTATGTGTATATAATTCTTAATATATATTTCTTTATTTCTACAAAAAACTACATACAGTAAATAGGTAAAAACAAAGATATAATTTTTAACAACTAAAATGTAAAGCAAAAACTACTTTATTCTACCCTGTATAAAATATTATTGTATACCATATGTCAAAGCTACAACCCTAATAAGTCATCAGGAATAAACAAATTTAAAAGTTTCATAAATCAGTATCAAGGTCCAGTTGTTTATCTAATATATAAATGTTTCTTATTTTCAATATAAATAAAAATGTTTACAGACCCAACTACCCTGCTTACTAGTCTCAGACAAGTCTGATATTTGGCAAATCAACCTAGCAGGAAAGGAATACAAACCATGGATCTGATTCATTCAAAATCTCTAAGAAAATAATCCTACCACAGAACATCAAATAAGTTAACAAAATGTGAATCAAAATTAAGAAAGAGGGAATCAAAATGATCTAAGAATATCTGGAGATAGTCATATGGTAATTACCTAAAATTGTATTTCTTAATACCAAAAAAAAAACATTAAAAATTTGGTCTCCAGTGTCCAGATTTCTGTAATAAAATTAAAATTGTCCTACATTTTCCAAGTTACCATAGGCTTCAGAAGTCATGGCTAGATCTGGGAACAAAACTATACATTCTTATGCCACTAGTTCCTTTAACTTCAGAATATTAGCAAGGGGCTTACCATGTACCTAATGGAATATAGGAATCTCACTCCTGGCTTAGCAGTTTTTGCTGGGGATATGAATCTTGGCCAATGTATAGATCATACTTTCCTCCTACATGATTAGGATGACCAATAGTGGGTCTAGGGCAGGAGTCAGCAAAACTTTTTCTATGAAGGGCCAGAGTGTAAATATTTTTGGCTTGGTACATCATATGATTTCTGTTGCAATTACTGAACTCTGTATAGTGTAAAAGCAGCCACAGACAATACATAAATGAATAAGAATGGCTGTATTCCAATAAAACTTGTTAGCAAAAACAGGCAGTAAACAAGATTAAGCCCATGAAAAGTAGTTTGCTAACCTTTGACCTAGGGTATCTGAGCATTGGCTTTACACTGTGATTAGTAATTATGCAACAATTTTTAGGTTCTATTTTAACCATATGAACATGGTATTATAATACAAATAACCTATACCTACAAGAGCCACATTTCTAGATTTTTGCGACTTCCTTTACTTTGTGTGATTTTATCCTTATTAATAATAACCATATGTCTCGATCTGGGGTTTAAAAAATAGGATCCCTACATGCAAACACCTAAAAAAGTAGTGCTTTACAACCCTGAGAAAGAAGAACAAAGCTAGGGGTTTTACATTCCCTGCCTTCAAGCTCTACTACAAAGCCACAGTAATCAAAACAATTTGGTACTGGCACAAGAACACACCCATAGATCAATGGAACAGAATACACAGCCCAGATATAAAACCACACATACATGGCCAATTAACATATGATAAAGAGGCCACAGATATACAATGGGGAATAGACAGTCTCTTCAACAACTAATGTCGGCAAAACTGGACAGCTACATGTAAGAAAATGAAACTGGATTACTGTCCAACTCCATAAACAAAAGTAAACTCAAAATGAATCAAAGACCTGAATGTAAGTCATGAAACCATAAAACTCTTAGAACAGAACACAGGCAAAAGTCTCCTCAATATAAACATGGGCACTTTTTCCTAAACACATCTCCTCGGGCAAGGGAAACAAAATCAAGTAATAACAAGTGGGACTGCATCAAACTTAAAAGCTTCTGTACAGCAAAGAACTTCAGCAGAACAAACAGCATCCTATAGTATGGAAGAATATATTTGTAAATGATTTATCTGATAAGGGGTTAACATTCAAAATATATAAAGAACTAAGATGCCTCAACACCCAAAATACAAATAATTCGATTAAAAAATGGAGACAGTGACCACGGGAAGATGGCGGCGTGAGTAGTTCAGAGGAAATTTCCTCCCCAAAACATATATATTTATGAAAATACAATAAATACAACTATTCCTAAAAGAGACACCAGTGGATGCAGTACAACAGCCAGGATACATCTACATCTGCGAGAACTCACCATCACACAAAGGGGGTAAGATACAAGCCGCGGCCAGGTGGGACCCAAATGGTCCCCCACCCCAAAACCCGGCGGGAAGAAAGGAGTCGGAACGGACAGGGAGTGAAAGCCCAGGACTGCTAAACAACCAGATCTAGAAATCCGCACCCCAAACACAGACACAAGGTGCACGGGGTGCTGGATTTTAGAGAAACGGAAAAGCAAAACCTATGGGCAGGTCCCCGCAATCGGCGCCCCTGAGACAAAAGAAAAGCGACTGCTTTCTGCAAGTCTTAAAGGTACAGGGACACCATAGCTGGACCAAGTTCACCTGGCAGCTGGGAATACCGGGGAAACTTAGGCGCCCTAAACGGAGGCAGGGCAGCTCTGAAGTCCCTCACAGCACTAAGCAGCATGCCAGTCGTTCCTCCAACTGGGGTGGACCCCGACACATGGGCCCAGTAGCAGGAGAGTGGCGGCACACGCTGGGGACAGCAGCACCGGGAGGAACCGAGAGCAGATCCGTGCGCTGCAGGAGAGGCTTGTGCTAGCCCGCAGCGGCACGACCGAACAGCCTGGGTGTGGCTCACACGCACGGGCGGCAGTGAAGCCAGAGCCCGGTAGAAGCCTGCATGGAAGAGACCCACGCGCACCTGCAGCAGAGCCAGATGGAGCAGGAGTGCCCCAGCAGCCGACAAGAATCCTACCCCAATGCACAGCCACGTGGGCCACACCCAAAGGCGGCTGCTCCCACACAGCTGCCGGGCAGGGTGTCCGCTAGCACGGGGAAGCGCACCTGGTGTGCCTGCCACTCCCCACAAGGCTCCACACTGCTCTGACGGACACCCCACCCACAGCACCTTAGGGGATTAACCCGGTGGCTGCTCCAGGAGTGCAGGTAACCATCACAGGCAGCGGAGAAGGGCAAGGCATACAGCAAGCAGGAAAGGACTTTCATCTCCCAGCTGACACACCAGCAACCTGCCTAAAGCCAATGCAATCACCATGAAAAGGAAAAAACATCTGGTCCACTCCAAAATAGTTACACCTGAGAAACGATTTGCAGAGGCAGACCTAACCAGTCTCCCTGAAAAAGAATTCAAAATAAAAATCATTAACATGCTGACAGAGCTGCAGAGAAATACGCAAGAGCTAAGGGATGAATTCTGGAGGAATATTACAGATGTCCGGAGGAAGATTATAGAAGTGAAACAAACTCTGGAAGGATTTATAAGCAGAATGGATAAGATGCAAGAGGCCATTGATGGAATAGAAACCAGAGAACAGGAACGCACAGAAGCTAATGCAGAGAGATCAAAGGATCTCCAGGAATGAAACAATATTAAGAGAACTGTGTGACCAATCCAAAAGGAACAATATCCACATTATAGGGGTACCAGAGGAGGAAGAGAGAGAAAAAGGGATAGAAAGTGTCTTTGAAGAAATAATTGCTGAGAACGTCCCCAAACTGGGGGAGGAAATAGTTGCTCAGACTACGGAGGCACACAGAACTCCCAAGAGATGGGATCCAAAGAGGACAACACCAAGACACATAATAATTAAAATGGCAAAGATCAAGGACAGGGACAGAGTATTAAAGGCAGCCAGAGAGAGTAAAAATGTCACCTACAAAGGAAAACCCATCAGGCTATCATCAGACTTCTCAACAGAAACCCTACAGGCCAGAAGAGAATGCAATGATATATTTAATGCAATGAAACAGAAGGGCCTTGAACCAAGGATACTGTATTCAGCACGAGTATCATTTAAATATGAAGGAGGGATTAAACAATTGCCAGACAAACGAAAGTTGAGGGAATTTGCCTCCCACAAACCACCTCTACAGGGAATCTTAGAGGGACTGCTCTAGATGGGAGCACTCCTAAAAAGAACACAGAACAAAACACCCAACATATGAAGAATGGAGGAGGAGGAATAAGAAGGGAAAGAAATAATGATCAGACTGTGTTTATAACAGCTTAAAAAGTGAGTGAGGTCAGAGTGAGGTAGTAAACAAGCTAACCTTGAACCTTTGGTAAACACAAATCTAAAGCCTGAAATGGCAATAAGTACATATCTTTCAATAATCACCCTAAATGTAGAAGGACTGAATGAACCAATCAAAAGACACAGAGAAATAGAATGGACAAAAAAGCAAGAACCATACGTATGCTGCTTACAAGAGATTCACCTCAAACCCAAAGACATGAACAGATTAAAAGTCAAGGGATGGAGAAAGATATTTCATGCAAACAACAGAGAGAAAAAAGCAGGTGTTGCAATACTAGTATCAGAAAAAATAAAGTTCAAAATAAAGAAAGTAACAAGAGATAAAGAAGGACATTACACAATGATAAAGGGCTCAGTCCAACAAGAGGATATAACCATTATAAACATATATGCACCCAATACAGGAGAACCAATATATGTGAAACAAATACTAACAGAATTAAAGGAGGAAATAGAATGCAATGCATTCATTTTGGGAGACTTTAACACACCACTCACCCCAAAGGACAGATCCACCAGACAGAAAACAAGTAAGGACACAGAGGCACTGAACAGCACGCTAGAACAGATGGACCTAATACACATCTATAGAACTCTACATCCAAAAGCAATAGGATACACATTCTTCTCAAATGCACATGAAACATTCTCCAGAATAACCCGCATACTAGGCCACAAAAAGAACCTCAGTAAATTCCAAAAGATTGAAAATCTACCAACCAACTTTTCAGACCACAAAGGTATAAAACTAGAAGTAAATTGTACAAAGAAAGCAAAAAGGCTCACAAACACATGGAGGCTTAACAACATGATCCTAAATAATCAATGGATCAATGACCAAATTAAAATGGAGATCCAGCAATATATGGAAACAAATGACAACAATAACACTAAGCCCCAACTTCTGTGGGACGCAGCAAAAGCAGTCTTAAGAGGAAAGTATATAGCAATCCAGGCATATTTAAATAAGGAAGAACAATCCCAAATGAATAGTCTAATGTCACAATTATCGAAATTGGAAAAAGAAGAAAAATGAGGCCTAAGGTCAGCAGACGAAGGGACGTAATAAAGATCAGAGAAGAAATAAATAAAATTGAGAAGAATAAAACAATAGAAAAAATCAATGAAACCAAGAGCTGCTTCTTCAAGAAAATAAACAAAATAGGTAAGCCTCTAGCCAGACTTCTTAAGAGAAAAAGAGAGTCAACACTCATCAACAGAATCAGAAATGAGAAAGGAAAAATCACAACAGACCCCAGAGAAATACAAAGAATTATTAGAGAATACTATGAAAACCTATATGCTAACAAGCTGGAAAACCTAGGAGAAATGGACAACTTCCTAGAAAAATACAACCTTCCAAGACTGACCCAGAAAGAAACAGAAAATCTAAACAGACCAATTACCAGCAATGAAATTGAATCGGTAGTCAAAAAACTACCCAAGAACAAAATCCCCGGGCCAGATGGATTTACCTTAGAATTTTATCAGACATACAGAGAAGACATAACACCCATTTTCCTTAACATTTTCCAAAAAATAGAAGAGGAGGGAATACTCCCAAACTCATTCTATGAAGCCAACATCACCCTAATACCAAAACCAGGCAAAGACCCCACCAAAAAGAAAACTACAGACCAATATCCCAGATGAACGTACATGCAAAAATACTGAACAAAATATTAGCAAACCAAATTCAAAAATACATCAAGAGGATCAGACACCATGACCAAGTGGGATTCATCTCAGGGATGCAAGGATGGTACAACATTCGAAAATCCATCAACATCATCAACCACATAAACAAAAAGAAAGACAAAAACCACATGATCATCTCCATAGATGCTGAAAAAGCATTCGATAAAGTTCAACATCCATTCATGATAAAAACTCTCAGGAAAATGGGCATAGAGGGCAAGTACCTCAACATAATAAAGGCCATATATGATAAACGCACAGCTAACATCATACTGAACAGCGAGAGGCTGAAAACTTTTCCTCTGAGATCGGGAACAAGACAGGCATGCCCACTCTCTCCACTTTATTCAACCTGATACTGGAGGTCCTAGCCACGGCAATCAGAAAAAAACAAAGAAATACAAGGAATCCAGATTGGTAAAGAAGAAGTCAAACTGTCACTATCTGCAGATGACATGATATTGTACATAGAAAACCCTAAAGACTCCACTGCAAAACTACTAGAACTAATATCGAAATTCAGCAAAGTTGCAGGATACAAAATTAACACACAGAAATCTGTAGCTTTCCTATACACTAACAATGAACTAATAGAAAAAAGAGAAATTAGGAAAACAATACCATACACAATAGCATCAAAAAGAATAAAATAGCTAGGAAGAAACCTAACCAAGGAAGTGAAAGACCTATATCCTGAAAACTACAAGACACTCTTAAGAGAAATTAAAGAGGTCACTAACAAATGGAAACTCATCCCATGCTCCTGGCTAGGAAGAATTAATATCATCAAAATGGCCATCCTGCCCAAAGCAATATACAGATACGATGCAATCCCTATCAAAATACCAACAGCATTCTTCAATGAACTGGAACAAATAGTTCAAAAATTCATATGGAACCGTCAAAGACCCCGAATAGCCAACGCAATCCTGAGAAGGAAGAATAAAGTGGGGAGGATCTCGCTCCCCAACTTCAAGCTCTACTACAAAGCCACACTAATCAAGACAATTTGGTACTGCCACAAGAACAGAGCCACAGACCAGTGGAACAGAACAGAGACTCCAGACATTAACCCAAACATATATGGCCAATTAATATATGATAATGGAGCCATGGACATACAGTGGGGAAATGACAGTCTCTTCAACAGATGGTGATGGCAAAACTGGACAGCTACATGTAAGAGAATGAAACTGGATCACTGTCTAGCCCCATACACAAAAGTAACCTCCAAATGGATAAAAGACCTGAATGTAAGTCATGAAACCATAAAACTCTTAGAAAAAAGCATAGGCAAAAATCTCATAGACATAAACATGAGTGACTTCTTCATGAACATATCTCCCCGGGCAAGGGAAACAAAGGCAAAAATGAACAAGTGGGACTATATCAAGCTAAAAACCTTCTGTACAGCAAAGGACACCATCAATAGAACAAAAACGTATCCTACAGTATGGGAGAACATATTCATAAATGACAGATCCGATAACGGATTGACATGCAAAATATAGAAAGAGCTCACACGCCTCAACAAACAAAAAGCAAATAATCCAATTAAAAAATGGGCAGAGGAGCTGAGTAGACAGTTCTCTATAGAAGAAATCCAGATGGCCAACAGGCACATGAAAAGATGCTCTACATCTCTAATCATCAGAGAAATGCAAAGTAAAACCACAATGAGATATCACCTCACACCAGTAAGGATCGCCATCATGAAAAAAACAAACAACAACATATGTTGGCGAGGTTGTTTAGAAAGGGGAACCCTCCTACACTGCTGGTGGGAATGTAAACTAGGTCAACCTTTGTGGAAAGCAGTATGGAGGTTCCTCAGAATGCTCAAAATAGAAATACCATTTGACCCAGGAATTCCACTTCCAGGAATTTACCCTAAGAATGCAACACTCCAGTTTGAAAAAGACAGATGCACCCCTATGTTTATCGCTGAACTGTTTACAATAGCCAAGATATAGAATCAACCTAAATGTCCATCAGTAGATGAATGGATAAAGAAGACGTAGTACATATACACAATGGAATATTACGCAGCCAGAAGAAAAAGACAGATCCTACCATTCGCAACAACATGGATGGAGCTAGAGGGTATTATGCTCAGTGAAATAAACCAGTTGGAGAAGGACAAGTACCAAATGATTTCACTCATATGTGGAGTATAAGAACAAAGGAAAACTAAAGGAACAAAACAGCAGCAGAATCACAGAACCCAAGAATGGACTAATAGTTACCAAAGGCAAAGGGACTGGGTACGATGGGAGGGAAGGGAGGGATAAGGGTGGGAAAAAAGAAAGAGGGCATTACGATTAGCATGTATAGTGAGTGGGGGACACGGGGAGGGCTGCGCAACACAGAGAAGACAAGTAGTGATTTTACAGCATCTTACTATGCAGATGGACAGTGAATGTTATGTGGGGGGGACTTGGTGAAGGGGGGAACCTAGTAAACATAACATTCTTCCTGTAATTGTAGATTAATGATACCAAAATTAAAAAAAAAACAATGGAGACAGGACCTGAACAGACACTTCTCCAAGGAAGAAATTCAGATGGCCAACAGGTACATGGAAATATGTTCCACATTGCTAATCATCAGGGAAATGCAAATGAAAACCACCATGAGATATCACCTCACACCAGTTAGGATTGCCAACATCCAAAAGACAAGAAACAACAAATGATGGTGAGGATGCAGAGAAAGGGGAACCCTCCTACACTGTTGGTGGTAATGTAAATTGGTCAGCCATTGTGGAAAGCTTTATGGAGGTTCCTCAAAAAACTAAAAATAGAAATACCATTTGTCCCAGTAATTCCACTCCTAGAAATTTTCCGAAAGAAATCAAGATCCCTTTTTCAAAAAGTCACATGCACCTCTATGTTTATTGGTACACTATTTACAATAGCCAAGATATAGAAGCAACCTAAGTGTCTATCAGTAGATGAATGGATAACGAGAGCATGGTATATATACACAATGAAATATTATTCAGCCATAAAAAGAAAAGAATCCTGCCATCTACAACAACATGGATGGATCTAGAGGGTATTATGCTCAGTGAAATAAGCCAGGCAGAGAGACAAATACCAAATGATTTTACTCATTTGTGAAGTATAAAAACAAAGTGAAACAGAAGGAACAGAACAGCAATGGACTCACAGACACCAAGAAGGAACTAGTGGTCACCAAAAGAGAGGAGTTCGGGAGGGCAGGTGGGGAGGAATAAAGGGGTTAAGGGCACCATAATTCACAATCACAATATTGGTAAGTCACGGGGATGGTAAGTCAGCATGGAAAATACAATTAATGACTCTATAACGTATTACTACATGATAGACAGTGACCACACTGGAGGGGGTGATATGGGTGAAAGTTGAACCATGTGTTGCTTATCAAACACCATCATAAGAATGTATAACAATGATACTTTAATAAATTTTTTTAAAAAGCAGTGCTTTATACTTAAGTGCCATCTTTCAAAAACCTGGTATCTAGAAATATCTGCAAATAGTTTTCCCCAAAGTACTGCAAAATTAAACTTACCCTTTGGGTAGTAAAAGATGGCTTTTTCTTCCTTTCAACTGTATAAAGACTGATTTCTATGTCACCTTTTGCAGTTCGACAGTCTTCCTGAACCCTAATAACAAACAAGAGATCAAAGTAACCAAAAATCATCAAAAAGCAAACCAAAAACTTAAAAGTCAGCTAAGAAAATTAACTTAATTTTTTAAATTGAAGTACAGTTGACGTACATTATATTAATTTTGAGTGTACAACATAGTGATTTCACAATTATATATATTGTAAAATGTTCAGCACAAAAAGTGAAATCACTGTCATCATACAAAGTTATTACAATATTATTGACTATATTCCCTGTGCTGTACTTTTTATCCCTGCGACTTATTTTATAACTGAAAGTTTACACCCATTTATCCACTTCACCTACATCACCCACCCCTCACCTACCTCCCCTCTAGCAAACACCAATCTGTATTCTATATTTGAGTTTACCTCTGTTTTTTAACCAAAATACTTTTAAATGTAAAATTTGTCATTTTAGCTATTTTTAGGTGTACAATTCAGTGGTGTTAATGACAGTTCAATGTTGTACAACCATCACCACTAGTGATGAAAACTTTTTCATCACTCCAAATGTAAACTTTGTAACAATTAAGCAATACTTCTCTACTTCTCTTTCCACAAGCCCGTTAATGTCTAATCAACTTTCTCTATGAATTTTCCTATTCTAGATATTTCATATAAGTGGAATCATATGCTACTTGCCCTTTTGTGTTTGTCTTACCTCACTTAGCACAATGTTTATCATGTAACATGATCAGAACTTCATTCCTTTTTATGGCTGAATAATATGCCACAGTATGTATATATCACATTTTGTTTATCCTTTCATATGTTGACAGATACTTGAGTTGTTTCTGTTGTTTGGCTATTGTGAATAATGCTGTAATGAACACTGGCATACAAGTATCCATTTGAGTTCCTGCTTTCAATTCTACTTTTAACATTTTGAGCAAAGAATTATTTTGAATTATTCTACTGCATGGCATAGCATACAGTTCATAAGTTAGCTGTCTCCTTTTTTGTTATTACTGCTTAAGAAAAAAAGGTGAAACCAAATTAATTTTGCTACTTGTTGGCTGAGCTGGTATAAGGTTTGGTTAGGGAGAGAACATGATTGAAACAGATTTCTTTATGTTCTCTCTCAATGTCCTTTCTCTTTTCTAAGTCTATTTTTAGTTGCTGTGGATTATATGGATTTGGTATTACAGCAAATGTAAGGATTTACAAATGAGAATAGGGATTCTATGTTTGAAATCCATCCTAATGAAATCCTTTTATCCAAGGAAGCCTACTTAAATGACATTTCTAAATATATCCTAAGCACTAGGGTCTATTACATATCTATATTGCACTCCAAACTGCTCCAATATTGAGTTGATGGTCTTCTCCTCAGAACCACTATTGAATTTTGGGTCCATCACTGACATATTTAATCACATATGGGCTCATGCTCCTACTAATAGAATTTGTATTCTTATCTTCTAACCTAGATTATGAATGCATGGAAGACAAAAATCATATGTTTCATTTTTCAGTATTTCACATACTGTTTAGCACAAAGCTAAGCAAAAGTATGATAACTGTTAAATAGTTATAGAATGAACTAACTGGAATAATGTAGAAAAACTAACAGATGACTCAGCTAGATTAAAAAAATACCTTAATTTTTAGGTTGACATAGCACATTTTATCTTACTAACTCAAAAATAAAGCCTATTTTTTTAAGACTGTTACCCTATAAACTCACCTACAAACTCCATTATTTAGTTCATTGACCACAACTCTTCTGCTCCATGCCATGAGATCTCGTTCAGTAGCCATCTGGCTCCGAGGAGCATTGTTATGCATTTGCCGGACACCTTCAATTTGACCACTGCGTCGGAGCCCAATATTTGGGGAAGAAGATATGTCCATATTTGCAATTCTGAAAGCTAAACCAAAAAAAAAAAAAAGGAAGGCACCACTTTCTGAGCAAAGTTACCAAACTCTCCCAGATCATAAGACTAAATAAAACAGGAGATACAAAGTTTTCACTGCTGGATATTATTGCTATCCCTTTGTTCTACATTTTCTATACCCCTGTATGGTTTTTATAGTGTTAAGGATAATGCAGGCACTCAATAAATGTTTAAAGTTTCTATGGCTCTTTTAATTTTCTTTAAAACTTTCATATCTGTCATCTACTAAATTCTTCATAAATTTGAAAAGTAAATTTAATATGATTTGGTAGATTCACAAATGTTTATTAGTACTAGTTCATAAAAGCACCTTTGTAATCTACATTCTGTATTTCTTTAACCTGATAAAAAGTTTCTGAATAAAGTTTAAATAAGGCTACCAAAATCAGTAAGAGAAAAATGTAAACAAAAAATTTTTTATATATCAAATTTTCATTTTCAAAATTGATTGATAAGCAATGAACAAAAGAAATGGAACTTTTCTTCTTAATCCTCTAGAAAGGTTGCTGTTAATTTTTGTTGTATTTGCAAATAAAACAAAAATGGAAATTGAAACATTCAATTCATGAAATAAGCACTGAAAAAGTCAAATGAACATTACAAATAGAAGTCAATGGAGTCACTTTGACTAAAAGAATTTCAAATCTATCCATAGAAACCTAGTATTTAAGGTAGAACTGAATGCTGATTTCATTAATGGATCTCTAAATTAGGGTACTATGGAAGTTTCATGTCTTAGACACAAAAGACCTGGATATACAGTATTATCAGCCCACTTTATATTTCAGGTTAAGGAAAGCTTATCTGAGTTAGGTGCTTCAAATGACCTGAACAAAGAATGTTTTATTTTAATTTTATGGGATACTAAAGAAATCAGGAAATGAGTAAAATACTCTATGAATCACCTTAAATTTAAAATAGCTTATTCATTTCTTAGACTCCAAAATGCCATGTTACCAAATAAATGACCCCCATTGTGTCAATATAAAAAGAAAAACATTTATAAAAACTCCATAAGAGGACTGATTTTAAAATAGAACTAATAATACTTGATAAAGATAAAACTGACACAACCTAAGATTTATATAAAATTCAGATGCATAGGGAAATTTAATGGAGAGTGAAGGAAGAGATACAGTAGGTTAAAATAATACTGGTAATTAAGATCAAACTTGTGAAAGTCTATTCAGAAGCTGCATCTGTATTCCCTAAGAAAAGGGCTCCTTGTCTTCCAGGGCATTACTGGAAATGCAAAAGAAGAAGATGATACTTTCTGTCAACAAGGGGAATTTTTTTTCTACTAATTTTTAAACTTACAATGGATTTAATTTTGAAAACTTTATAGGCTGGTTCCTCTACATAGGGACTGGATTTATTGCAGTACCTCACTTACTAGAACAAAAGTAAAGGCTGCAAATACATTATTAAGCTAAAGGAAAATAGCACATTAAAATACACCACCTGTACTTCTTAAGAGAAGCTAGGTCATTTAAGCCACAAATGAAAATGAGATCATGGCTCTTTGGCATATCTAATATCAAAATTGTACATTAATAGAATTATTTTTCAGAAAAACTAAAATGTTCCCCACATGGAATTACTTGGTACAAGTAAAATAATTACAACACATTCATCTTACCTTTTACACATATATACATACTTACCACCATTAGCAGAATATGACCTATTAATTGGAAAATGTGGAATAGCTCCATCATTAATTAGTCTCAGATCTTGTTCTCTCTGTAGCTCCCGGATAATTCCATCAAGAATGCTCTCATCTTGGTCATTGGTTTGTTGCCCAATAACCTGTTCTATGACCTCACCATCACCTTATTAAGACCAAAGATATGAAACCACAAAATTACTCACATTTTGTTATAACCTAATAAGGTAAAAACAAGCTTAATGTATAAATTTCTAGACACATAATAAAAGAGGACTAAAATACAAATAAAATATGTATTAAAATATTTTGTTAAAGATCATTAAAATTTTTGCTATGTCATCATGTGTGTTTGATTTAAGCAATGTATATATTTAAGCAATGTATATTCAAGCAATAACTTAGTATTATGAGGGCCTTCCCATGTTAAAGAATTACTAAATTACAAAATAATTTTCCCAAGGAATTTTGTAACAATGTGGCAGAAACAGAGATCTGAGTAGAGTTTAAACAAAATCAATCACAGAAATCTAAAATATTTTGCTTCTTTCTTCATGATAATTTCCTTTCTTAAAAAAAAATCAAAATCATGGTCTTTCAAATACAGCATACCTCAGATACATTGTAGGCTCAATTCCAGGCCATGAAAAAAAGCAAGTATTACAAAAAAGCCAGCCAAATGAATTTTTTAATTTCCCAGTGCATGAAGAAATTACGTTTACACTGTACCATTTAAGTGTGCAATACAGCATTTTGTCAAAAAAACAATGTGCACACTTCAATTAAAAATACTTTATTATTAAAAAATGCTAACCACCACCTCACCTTTCAGCAACTGATAATCTTTTTGCAGGCGCAGTGTCTTGCCTCAGTGTTGATGGCTGCTTACTAATCAGGGTGGTGGCGGCCAAAGACTGCGGTAGCTGTGGCAATTTCTTAGAATGAGACAATGAAGCTGGCCACATCCACTGACTCTTCCTTCCACAAATGATTTCTCTGTAGCATGCAATGCTGTTTGATAGCATTACTACCCACAATAAAACTTCTTTCACAAGTTGAGTCAGTCCTCAAACCCTGCCTCTTCTTTATCAACTAAGTTTATGTAACACTCTAAACTCTTTGCTGTTCATTTCAACAATTTTCACGGCATCTTCACGGAAAGTAAATTCCACCCTGAGAAAGTGGAATCTTTGCTCACCCATTAAGAAGCAAATCCTCATCCATTAAGTTTTATCAGGAGATTGCAGCAATTCAGTCACAGCTTCAGGCTCTACTCCCAATACTAGTTCTCTTGTTATTCCACCACATCTGAAGCAGCTTCATCCACTGAAGTCTTGAACACCTCAAAATCGCCCATCTCGGTTGGAATCAGCTCTTACAAACTCCCAAACTCCTGCTAATGTTGACATTTTGACCTCTTCACAGGTATCTCGACGATCTTAATGGCATCTAGAATGGGGAGTCCTTTCCAGAAGGTTTTCAATTTATGCTCACATCCATCAGAGGAATTGCTATCTATGTATTTCTTAAATAATAAGACTTGAATTACTACTTGATCCATGGGCTGCAGCATGGAGGTTCTGTTAGCAGGCATGAAAACAACATTGATCTCATTGTACATCTCCATCAGAGCTCTCGGGTGACCAGGTGCATTATCAGTGAGCAGTCAGATTTTGAAAGGAAATCTCTTGCTCTGAGTAGGAGGTCTCAACAGTGAGCCTGAACTATTCAGGAAACCCTGTTGTAAAAACAGATGTGCTGTCATCCAGGCTTTCTTGATCCATTTATAGAGCACAGGTAGAGTAGATTTAACGTAATTCTTAAGGGCCCTATGATTTTCGGAATGGCCGAGCATTGGCTTCAACTTAAAATCACCATTATCTGCATTAGCCCTTAACAAGAGAGTCAGCCTCTCTTTTGAACTTTTGAAGCCAGACATTGACTTCTCTCTAGCTATGAAAAGCCCTAGATGGCATCTTCTTCCAACAGATGGCCGTTTCATCACCACACTGAAAATCTGTCGCTTAGTGCAGCCACCTTCACTGACTATCTCAGCTAGATCTTCTGGATGACTTGCCACAGCTTCTGTATGTCAGTACTTGCTTCACCTTGCACTCCGATGTTATGCAGATGGCTTCTGTCCCTAAATCTCGCAAACCAAACTCTGCTTGGCTTCCACCCTTTCTTCTGCACCTTCTTCACCTCTCTCAGCCTTCACAAAACTGAAGAGAGTTAGGGCCTTGCTTGGATTAGGCTCTGCCTTAAGGGAATGCTGTGATTGGTTTGACCTTCCATCCAGACCACTAAAACTTTCTCTGTATCAGCAATAAGGCTGTTTCACTTCTGTAACATTCATGTGTTCCTGGAGTAGCAGTTTTAATTTCCTTCAAGAATTATTTTCATTCACGACCTGGCTAACTGTTTGGCACCAGAAGCCTATCTTTCGGCCCATCCAGGCTTTTCAAATGCCTTCCTCACTAAGCTTGATCATTTCTAGTGTTTGACTTAAACTGAGAGATGTGCAACTCTTCCTTTCACTTGAGCACTTAAGAGGCCGCTGTAGGGTTATTAATTGGCCTAATTTCAATATTCTTGTGTCTCAGGGAACAGGGCGGCCCAAGGAGAGGGAGGGAGAGAGGGGAATGGCCAGTCAATGAAGCAGTCAAAACACATACTGTAACATTTACCAATTAAGGATGCCGTGTCATGTGGGTGCAGTCCGTGGTGCCCCGAAACAATTAAATGGGAACATCAAAGATCACTGATCACAGTTCACCATAACAAATAAAATAAAAATGAAAAGGTTTGAAAGATTGTTAAAATTACCAAAATATGACAGAGACAGGAAGTATCGGATTGAGGTGGAGGACGCAATATACATTAAAGGAAATATGCCAACTGGAAGAGTTGCTGTCATAGAGAATAGCTTATTTCAGTTTCTTATTCTACTAACCTCACATCACACATTACACGTATCACTGCTTCTTCACTATCCTCAAAGACTGAGTGTTACTTAAACACTCGCTCTCCCACCCGATACTCAAATTATTCTTTGCATTTCAAACATGAGGATGAAATAAACAGATACTTCCTAGCTCATGTTTTTTTAATTTCCTCCTCTTAGGTCCATTAACTGTGGTCTTTCAAATTAAAATACCAATACTTTGAGCAGTTGAACTCCACCAGTTATAAAGCTTGATACATCAAAGTTAGTACATTACTAGAATCAATACTATAAAAACAGGACCATACATAAGTTCAGGGTCTCAACAAAGCTGGTCAAGACATTCTTGGCTTGAGTATGTTTGTTTGTCCTAATCTATTAATATGTGTCCAGGTAAGATAAAAATGGAATAGTACTCTGGTAAAGTAAAAAGTACTAGGCAACTGAAAATTAATAGAAGTATTTGGTAAAATATAACCTATTACAGAGTTCAGCAGGGGGCATATATCACTGAGAACAATAAAAAGTAAAACCTTTTGCAAAATGCTTTGTTTCATTTTGGAGGTAACATACCATTAGCCACATATCCCAGCTGTGGTATCAGTTGTTCATCTTTACAATTTTCCCGTCCTGGTACTAGCCTTTGGAATTTTGTGGGATGAGGATTTCCATCAACATCCACCAAGAATGGGGGAGGCATGAGGTGAGGAGCTTGTTGGGTTTGTTCATCCAATACATAGTTGTTGGCATCACGGATAAGAGGCCGATAATCCGTGTGGAAGAACATCTGATCTGGAATCTTTATGGTATATTTTTAGATTTTAAGGTGCATAGGGAATCTATAGACAAGCACTTATTTTCAATCCTAGAGTACATGCGCTTTTCCGATCAGATGATTCTGCATTCTTTTCTAGCCCTCTATTGCCATGTTCTCTCTAGGTAGAAATGAATAATCTAAATCATAACCCTACCCTTTTTCCATACCATCCTACAATCTGTATTACTTTATGTCCTTATATTTTTCTAATTAGGATAGGAAGAAGTAAAACAGCAACATGGTAATTAAAGTTAGGTATTTTTATTTAATATGAAAAATCATACACAGCTTAACTATTTTTCTTGCTTATTTTTATTCAAACAAATATAGATGGAGTATAATATTAATGGTGAGGCTGGTAAATTATCAACTGCATCGGGGACACTCAGACAGTATTAGTATTGAGCTGAATTCAATGATTTTGAGTTCTTCTCCAACTCCAAGACACTATAATCTATTCCAAATTCATAGCTAATAAAATATAAGGAACCATTTAAGTTAGCTTCCAAAGTATTTTAACAAGATCAAGAATAGTTAAAGCAGCCAAGCAAAAAAACAAACATTCAGTCACCAGCTGTTTATTCCTAATTTATGCTAAGTAGAAGACTCAATCTGGTAAAGTTGTTCTCCTATTATACCTGAAAGCCAGTACAAGGAATATGACCAATAGGATTTCCTAATGAATTTTTATACCTATATCATAATAGTAATTCAAACTACCAAGCCCTGTGTTCTGGCAGCAATAAAAAATTTTACCAAGAAAGGTGACTTTGCTATTTTATATATATTGAAACACAATGTCCCTAAATAACTAGATCACTTCAAATAAACCTGAATGATACAATCCAAAATTGCAGTCTATAACAAAAACTAAATATACTAACCTTTTCAAAGTATTTACTGCATCCAAAACCAAAAAGCAGCAAATGCCCATGAGAATCTGTGCACGCAAAATGGTTTCCATCTGGTGAAAATTTACAATCAAACACTGCACCATGGCCTTGGCCTTCAATCTGAAATTTAGAGCAGTCACTTTAAGTCATCTTAAGAGGTAATTTTCAAGTGATAAGTAGGCAATAGCTTCTGCTTGCTAATATCTTGAATTCTGTAATACACCAACATACCAATCTAGTCTCTGGCTTCTGTAGCCAAAACACTACTGAAACAGTAAAGCTCTGAAAGAAATTTGGGAGAATCAAAATGCAATGGATGACATCAAACATTACTACCAATGTTGTATCTCAAGAAGTACTAAATGAGTAACTGAGAACAAAAAAGACCTAAACACAGCCAAACTAACAAAGGTGCTACCTCATCAAAGTCAAGATACCAGCTTCACATCTTGAATTACAATGCAGGTGAACCTTAAAAAAACCTTCCTAAAAGTTAAGGCACACAAAGCAATTTTACTAACAAAAGACAGAGGGAATTTAATGTTCTGGATCTGCATAAAGCCTATAGAAGGGAGCTCAAAACCTAACAATTTAGAAATGATTAGTCATAACTATTCTTCATGGAGGGACACTAAATATGGAGGATATGAGTATTCTCATCAACATTAAGATGGTGTTCTACTGGGAGAATAGAAAGCTCACCAGATTTTTGCACGGTTTATATGAAATATAGCTTAAGAGTATACATACCTTCAATTCCACATTTGTCCAACAAATTCCTACTAACTAAGCCATATGGGGTTTACAAAAAGCAGATACCATACAGTAACTGTTGTGATTCACAAATTAGGATTACAGATTAAACATTAACTGTTTTTTGTGATTTTGGTTAGCATTAGCTCCAAATGCTTATTATATTTGAGCTTCTAGAGTTTAGAGCTAGAGACCAGAATTCGGAAAATGCTAACATCATCATAACAGAGGTACTCTGAAAGGCACAACTCTCTACTGGGCTTACTCTCAGGTCTTGAGGCATTCTCTAAACTATTATATGGATTTGAACACAGATGACAAGAGGTCTCTTGGCACTAAGTATACTTTAATTACCAAGTTGCCATACAAGAGAAATCTATTTTAATATGAACTAAGCACAGATTTTCCTTACCATGTTAAAATAATTCCGAATTTTGGTCCCCTGGTCAAGGTCCCAAATGAAAATGTTCCCATCATGACCTGCTGACAATATAATCCTTTGATCAAATGGATGTGCTTCCAAGACAAATACTTCATCATCATGTCCCTGTGATAAAATCAGTATCAAAAATGATCAGCAATGCCAAGCATCTGCTATTTGGTCAAAAGATATCAATTTGGTGCTATTAATGTGGCTCAGATAAATTCATGCATAACACACATCATTTACTACAGGGACACTCCATGTCAGCTCAGTTAAGAGTCCCTTATACTTTTACGTAGTGATTTCATTAAGTACTGAATAGACAGAAGTCCTGGAAAGACGTTGAAAATACAGTCCGAAATAGTTACATCTCCTTAACCAGGCCCCTAAGTGGAATTCATATTTCTAGGACCTTGCTATTTAAAAAGGCCACAGAAAATGTGACAGAGTCTTTAATGTCTTAATTTAACTTTTGTTTTATATTTTGATTGCAGCTACTAGAAAAATTAATATTACATGTCATTATTTTTTCTACTGGAGTGTGTTGACATAGACAAACATTTCCTAATAAAGAATCAAGCACACACCATAGGTTTTTCTACGTATATTATTAGATACTTGTATCAAGGAATAGAGACAGTCAGAATGAGGTAAGCACTCGTTTAACAGATAAAAGAATCTAAAATTCCACTTACATAGTGTGAGAGTTTTATTCCAGAAAGAGGACTTGGGAGGTATATGAAAGATAAAGTAAAAATCCTCCCAAATTAAACAAATATTTAGAAACCTCAGAGGACTTACGATAAAATTATTTCATGTAAGAGTCAAATAAGGATACCACACTCTACTACTAAGAGAATTGAGTCATGATAATTGGTTTCTAGTCCCTATCACTTCCTATTATATAAACCATATGGCAATCACTTGGTCCCTCTCCTTGAAGTACTAATGAACTGATAATTGAAGCAGATAGGTAAAAAGGTTTTCAAGTGAAATTTAACCTGAAGCCAACCTGTACCATGATAAAGTGACAAACTTCAAAGCCACCTATGTGATTTCTGCTATTAATCCTATCAACTTTTCACACCACAAATATTGCAGCCTTTTACTATGACAAATACATTTTTTAAAAGGAAGAGGAAAAGGTACACTTTTCTCCTACTTCTTCTTACATCTACTTCTTGCAAAAACTAATCCTTGAAGGTAGGATACACAGGATACTCTTGTCAAAATAAAGTTAGTTCTACATAAAACAGTAACAATAAAAAAATCCCAACTCATGATAAAAACAAAAAACTTATATACCCTTGACTGCATATGATAAGATAATAGATATCAGACCTGGAAAGGACCTTGAAGAGTTTTCAAACCTGCTTTTAGCAGCCACACCATGTATCACCCCTATTTTGCAGATATGTTAACAGAGTTACCTCCAATAATTACTTTTCTGGGATAGTTCATAACAGAAAGCAAACTGAAACCTAAATTTCCTATCTTCTGGAAAAATGCACTTTCTGAACATTTTTATTATTATAAAAATAGAATACTTACAGATAAAGTATGAAGAAGTTGCCCGGTGATAGAATTCCATACTTTCAAAAGGAAATTGTTTACTGCAGTAATAACTGTGGCATCATAACGATCCCAGGCCACCATAGTCACCTTAAGCTTAGTGACCTTGTCGTCTCCAGATGACAAATTGTTCCTAAATAAAATGATTTGCAGTATTTATACACTGTAAATTTTTAACAAAGGGGCACCTGAAATAGCAAATTATGGCAAAATCTACTTTCTAGATAAAAATATCATAAACTATACCTTTAAGTTCTCACAAAACAAAATAACTAAAGTAGCTACATAAGCCTATTTTAGGGAGAAAAAAAGAAAAATAAAAAAAATTATAGTTACATGGAACAAAAGAAAAAAATGAAGCTAGAAAGAAATCTACAAATAACTTGAAAAATAAAATACAAAGGTTATGTTGGCTACCAAAAAATATGAAGAAAATATATAATGAACACATCGTTCCCTTAAATATTAAATTCTTTGAAACTAGTAAGTCTTGTAAAAGAACAGTGAGAAATTCAGTAACTTTTGATTTAATTGAACATCTCATTATCAGTAGCTAGCTATGACATTAAAGTTAGTTCTATATTGTTATTAATAGGAAATAGGAAGATAATTAATTTCAGAGTCATACCCTATAGGAACTGTAGTGCCCTAAAGACGTAATTATATATCTTCCAATTAACAGTGACGATGATGAAACAGAATGTTGACTAAGTGCACTTACAATGTTGAAAAGGAATGCTAACAATATGAAACATTATGAAGGTATTCTCAATAAGTTAGAGAAATAGCTAAACATATGATGACATTTAATAGGGACAACCCTCAAAGTAGAAAGTAGTATAGATAGATATAAAATAATGGCCTATAGAAAACTAAGATAGAGAATGACTCTGTTGGCATTAGTAGAGCACAGAATCTTTGGGTGACAAGAGACCAAAATTTTGGACAAGTCATTAATGTTCCTATCATTTAGCCTATTAACAACAAAAGGCAATTTACTTAGACTAAATAAACACAGATGCAAACTTCACATCTACCAATTAACTCCAAGCTACTAATTTATAATATTTTTTCATTCTTGAATATAATTCAACAATGTAAAAGATACTATACCATAGGAGAACCACTGAGATTTCTAACATCCAATCTTACCCAGTCATTTTAGTAGACATATCTAGCACTATACTCTTCCATTCTTGTTGCTGATACTGCCAAATTCTTGCTGTTCCATCTCTACTTCCACTAACAAATCTTAAACTGCAAAGAAATGTTTAAAATACCCTTATTATTTTCCTCCAAAATGGAAACAACTTATTTTCTAATTATAAAAGTAATATATTCATAGATTAATGATACCAAAATAAATAAAAATAATAATAATAATAATAAAATAAAGTAATATATTCATCCTCATATACTACTAGGGGAAAGAAAATGGTACACTTTGGAAAACAGTTTGGTAGTTCCTCAAAATGATAAAGTTTCCATATGACTCAGCAATTCTATTATTGGGTATATATCCAAGAGAAAAGAAAATGTTAGTCCACATAAAAACCTGTACATAAATATTCATGGTGTTATTCATATTTAGCCAAAAAGTGGTAGCAATCTAAATGTCCATAAGCCAATAAATGGATAAACAAACTGTGGTATATCCATACAATTGAATATTATTCACCAATAAAAAGGAATGAAATAATGATAAATCCCACATATTTATCCTTAACATAGTTAGATGTTGAAAACTTTATGCTAAGTGAAAGAAGTTATTCACAGAAGACTTCATTTATAAGAAATGTCTGTAATAGGTAAATCTATCAAGACAAAATGTGGATTAATGGTTGCCCAGAGTTGAAGGTGGCAGTGTAAAAAAAATGGGCATTGAGAACTAAAGGATACGGGTTTTCATTTTGGGGTGGTGGAATGCTCTAAAATTGATTGTGGCAAAGGTTGCACAACCCTATGAACATACTAAAAAACACTGAATTTTATGTTATGCAGTGTATTATATCTCAATAAAGTGTTACAAGAATACATTCATTTATCCATAATTCTATCACTGTTCAGACTTTATTAATAGACATACATATATACTTGTATATTTCTTCCTATAGGAACTAGAATTACTACTTACTATGTTTTGTTTTTCCCTAATTTAAGTGTACTCTGCAGATATATTTCTATGTTTACAAATATAAATGTATAATCACTTTTTAACACTACATATTATTCAACTATACAGATGTATCAGAATTTATTTACTCAGCCCCTCTAATATAATGATGAATATTTACACTATTTCTAGTCTTTACCATTATAAATAATGTTCCGAAGAATATCTTTATACACATCTTTGCACAACCTTGAACCTATCTTTGCTAAGTCAAAGGGCACATTTTTAAAGCTTTAGCTACATACTGCCAAATTATTTCCCTGAAAAAAGGTTTTTTACAATTTATAATCTCATCAAAAGTTGTGGAAGAGTGTCCATTTTCCCTAAACCCTAAACTCTTGGCAACACCGGGTGCTATCATTCTTCATTATCTTGTCATTTTGAAAGAAAAAAATTGTTACTGTTATTCTGAATTGCATTTCTCTGAGTATTAGAAAAATTGGATATCTTCTGATGTGCTTATTGGCCATATAAATAATTAAGATAAAACAGTATTTCTCCTTTAAGGAAAATGGCAAGGAATTCAAAAATTCAGATTCTTCTACCATGAAAAATTGTAGCTGTGCAATCCTTCAAGTGCACAATTCAGCGTAGTACAATACACCAATCTTAAAAATTATGTGAAGGTTTTTTCATTCCTAATATAAGCATCTTTCTTTGTGGACCATCATTATTTACTCTTGCACTTAACAAAGATGAACAAATTCATCACAGTAATCACCCACAGTGTCAAAAATATTTGAAATTAAAACAGTCACCCACATTAAGTCCTTACAGTTATATATGGATGTAAATTTATGCTGATTAAATTTTTATACCTATTCTAGATAAATTTTTAGGTCAGGGCAGATTATCACCTTTTAGGGATCAGACATTTAAGAGAGTACACAAATACCTATATATAAGTTCTGAGTTTACAGACACAGAAAATATGTGTCATATAAATAGTAGACAATAATGAGGCAGATGTTCCAAGGAAGACAAGAGAGCCAAAATATGGAGCAGTCAGAAAGGCTTCAGGTAGAGCATGAACCTTAAAAGGAAGATAGGGCTTAGAAGAGAAAGAAAGAGACAACAAGGAAAGGGAAATTAGAGGGAAGGAGAGTGGAAGAAAGAGGGAGGATGTAGGAGAGAAAGGTAAGGAATAAAGGGGAAAAAATAGTATTTCTGGGTAAGAATGGTGTGAGGTAAAGTGTAAGCAAAGGAGTGTATGAGAGAATATATATGGGAAAGAACAGGGACAGTGATTAAATCATTTAGGATAGACCTATATATTTATATGGGGAATAGCAGACAAGAAAAGAATGTAGGTCTAAGTCAGGTTATAGGAAGTTCTGATTTCCAGGTTAAGACATTTGAATTCTATTCTATAAACAAAGAGGAAACACTAAAGATGTCTAAACAGAGCAATGTTGATCTGATAAGAGATGGACAGGTTATATTTAGGAGGGAGAAGAAACCTGAAGGCAATGGCTCAAATAATGGAATCCTTGATTAAGGTTGGTGATAACAGAAATGGAAAAAGTAAAATGAACAAAAAATAAATCACTCAGAAAGAACTGATAAAATATGGCTACTATTTGGATGGTAATTTAGGAGACATGATACAAGAATATCATCAAAGATAGACAAGGGCTTTCAGCCTAAGTAACTGGAAAGAAATAAAGTATCTAGAGCAAATATAGCTAATTCTGAGGAAAAAAGTGATAAAAAGTCAGACATCTGTTTACATAGGTATGTACTACATAGTTACCTGTCTCCATTGTTACAGAACTGAACAGCAACAACTTTGTCCTAAGACATAAAACAACAAATTTTTGGTTAGAATTAATTTATTTGTAAAATGAATAAAGTATTATTCTCCTCAAATTCATATGCAAAAAGATCATAGTTTTTAACGCTATAGTTTTCTTTAAAAAAAACTGCAGTTTTCTTTGAAAAAAAAAGTAATTAAGTCCAAAACAATGCTTTAACTAAGGAGAAATACAGGCATAGCTCAGAGATATTGGGGTTCAGTTCCAGACCACTGCTATAAAAATAATGTAACAATAAAGCCAGTCTTTTTTAGCTTCCCAGTGTATAAATTATGTTTACACTATACAGTTTAAGTGTGCAATAGCATTATATCTAAAAAACAATGTACACACTTCAATAAAAAATACTTTATTACTAAAAAATGCTAACCATCACCAAATTTTTTAATTACATCTTTCAGGGGAAAAGTATATGTTTTATAAGTAAATGCCCAGTGATACTATTTTAAATGAGGTTTTGGTATTAGTAAGAACAGTAACATTAAGACTTGCAAAGCTAAGTGCTTTCAATTACTGACTATACAGTTTTGACAATGAGGCAAATGAGATGTACAGTGAGCTGAAATAAAAATACTACCATATACCACAGAATCTGGAGAAGATAAGAAAAGAAAGAAAATGAAGAGATGAAAGGTATACAGGGATATGAATATACAACAGTGACCTCAAGCTTCTTGAAAAAGACACAGCAGAGTAGAAATAGCTTAAGAGGAAGAGTGCCAATCACCAATGACTATCACCCCAGGTATAAAGTTTTTCCCCTCTATGATAGGCTCTCATTGATAACTGAGATTAGATTTCAAGAATCTTTGATGGAATTCTGGAACCAATCATACTAAGATCAACAGGCTAAAGTCAGTAAACATGTTTTTATTTATTTTTCCTAAGACATACTTAATGTTTTATTGACTGATTGATGTAAAATTGGTACCTAACATTGTTTCAGGTGTACATTATAATTTGAAATTTGTGTACACTATGAAGTACTTACTACCATTACATCTAGATACTATCTATCACCATAAAACTGAATCACTTCACATATTTCATCTACCCCCCAATCATCTTCTCCCCCTGACCCTGTAACCACCAATCTGTATCTATGAGTTTCTTTTAGGTTAATTTTGTTTGCTCCCTTTGTTTTGTTTTTTAGATTTTGCATATGAATGAAATATTTTCTTTCTCCATCGGACTTATTTCATTTAGCATAATACCCTCAAAGTTCATGCATGTTGTCACAAATCGCAAGATTTCCTTCTTTTTATAGCAGAATAATATTCAATTGTATACATTTATATACATCTTCTTCATCCATTCATCCATCAATGGACACTTCGGTTGTAATGTATCTTAGCTGTTGTAAATAATGCTGCAATGAATATAGAGGTGCATATATCTTTTTGAACTAGTGTTTCAAGTGCCTATGCCATCTGTATGCCTTCTTTGGAAAAATGTCTCTTCAGATCCTCTGCCAATTTTTTAATTGAGTTGTTTCTTTGTTGCTGAGTTGCACGAGTTCTTCATATATTTTGGATACTAACCCCTTAATAGATATATCATTTGAAAATATCTTCCCCGATTCAGTAGATTGCCTTTTCATTCTGTTGCTGGTTTCCTTCACTGTGTAAACACTTTTAAATTTAATGCTGTGCTATTTGTCTGTTTTTGTTTTGTTTCCCTTGCCTTTGTATTCAGAACCAAAAAAAAAAAAACCCACAAAGATCAATGTCAAGGAGCTTACTAGCTATTTTCTTCTAGGAATTTTATGGTTTCAGTTTTCTTTTCTTATTCTTAATCCACTTTAACTTTTGTGTATGCTATAAAATAATGGTTTAGTTTCATTCTTTTGCATATGGCTATCCAGTTTTCCAACACCATTTATTGAAAAAAATTGCCTTTCCCTTTTGTATATTCTCCCCACCTTTGTTGTAAGTTAATTAACCAGATATATATGGGTTTATTTCTAGGCTCTCTATTCTTTTCCACTGATCCATTTGTCTGCTTTTATGCCAATACCATACTGTTTTGATTACTAAGGCTTTGTTGTATAGTTTGATATCAGTGATACCTCCAGTATTGTTCATCTTTCTCAATACTGCTTTGGCTTTTCAGTCTTTTTGGCTTCCATACAAATTTTAGAATTATTTTTCTATCTCTGTGAAAAATGTCAATGGAATGTTAGCAGGGATTGCATTGAATATGGAGAATGCTCTAGGTAGTATGGACATTTTAACAATATCAGTTTTTCTAATCCATTAGCATGGAATATCTTTCTATTTATTTGTGTCTTCTTCAATTTCTTTTATCACTGTCTTCTGATTTTCAGAATGCAGGTCTCTTACTCCTTGGTAAAATTTATTCCTAGGTATTTTATTCTTTTTAATGCAATTGTAAATGTGATTACTTTACTTTCTCTTTCTGAGTGTCCATTATCAGTATGTATAAATACAACAGATTTCTCTATATTGATAATGTGTCCTGCAACTTTAGTAAATACATTAGGTCTAACAATATTTTAGTGGAGTCATTAGGGTTTCACATGAAAATACCATCAATTTTACTTCTTCTCTTCCATTATATATGCCTTTTACTTATTTTTCATAGCTAATTGATGTGGCTAGGATTTCCAGTACTACTTGAATAAAAGTGGTAACAGTGGGCATCCCTGTCTTATTCCTCATCCTAGAGAAGAAGCTATCACTATTTCACCATTTATTATGATGTTAGCTGTGGGTTTGTCATATATGTTCTTTATTATGTTGAGGTATGTTCACTCTATCCCAATTTGTTGAGTTTTTATCATGAATGGATGATGAATTTTGTCAAATGACTTTTCTACATTTATTTATAATAATTTTTGTCATTTCAAAAATGTAGTGTATTATGTTGACTGAATTGCAGATGTTAAGCCATCCTCTATCACTGGAATGAATCCCACTTGATTGTGGTGTATAATCCTTTTAAATACATTCTTCAATTTGCTAATATTTTGTTTAGTATCACTGCATCTATGTTCATCACATATATTGGCTTCTAAGTTTCTTTTTTTGTCATGCCCTCATGTATTTTGTTATCAGGGTAATGTTGGCCTTATAAAATGAGTTTGTTTGTAAGCATTCCCTTCTACTCAATTTTTGAAAGAGTTAAAAAAGAACAGATATTAAATCTTCTTTAAATGTTTGGCAGAATTCACCAGTGAAGCCATCTGATCCTGGACTTCTATATGTTTGGAGGTTTGTGATTAATGATTCAATATCTTTGCTAGTAACTGGTCTATTCATAATTTATATTTCATGATTCAATATTGGCAAACTGTATGTTTTTAGGAATTTGTACATTTCTTCTAAGTCGTACACTTCATTGTCAAATATTGTTCACAGTAGTCTCTTATGATCCTTTATATTTCGGCAGTACAGTTGTAAATGCTCCTTTCTTATTTCTGATTTTATATATTTGAGCCACTTCTCTTTTTTTCTTGGTGAGTCTAACTAAAGTGTTGTCAATTTTATTTATCTTTCCAAAGAAACAGCTCTTGCTTTCATAGATCTTTTTGTTATTTTTAGGTTCTACTTCATTTATTTTCACTATGATCATTATTATTTCCTTTCTTCTACTAACTTTGGGCTTCCTTTGTTCTTCTTTCTAGTTCTTTTAGGCATAGAGTTAGATTGATATTTTTCTCATTTCTTAGGTAGGACTCTAACACTATAAATTTCCCTCTTTAACTGCTTTTTCTGCATTACATATATTTTGGACTATTGTATGTTCCCCAGTAATTTTTTTTTTCCTGAATTCTTCTATTCAATGTAATAATTTTGGAAGTCATCCATGATACATATATTAGTAGGTGGTGCCTTTTGGTTATTGAGTACTATTCCATCATATAGTTATACGTTATTTGTTTAGTCACTGCTGATGGACATTTAGGTTATATGCAGTTTTAGAATATTGTAAATGAGGCTGCAGTGAACACTTGTAACATATGTGGACATTTGTTTTCATATGGAATAGGGTTACAGATGGTGGAATCATTGGATTATAGATGGTGTATGATCAACTTTTAAAAAGTCTGCTAAACTGTTTTCCAAAATGATTTTACAATTTTACATTCCCACTAGCAGTTTATGAGGTCACATCATCCCCAGCACTTGCTATTAACAGTCTTCTTAATTCTATTTTGAAAGATGTCTAATGATGTATTGTTTTAAATTTTTCGCTTGATGAAAAATGTTAATGAACATTTTTTCCACGTGTTTATTAGTAATTTGTGTATCTTCTTTGTGAAATGTCTGTCAAATCTTTTGCCCATTGGTAAACTAATAGGTTGTAAGAGTTCTTTATATAGTCTGGATTCAAGTTCTTTACCTAATATAATTTTTAAATATTTACATGTAGCTTCTTCAGTTGGAACTTGAGGTCACTGAGAATGTGTGGTAATTTTTTGGTTCTGTGTATTTTGACTGATTTTTGTATTCTATCACATGCATTCTGAAAATTTTGTTGTACTGATTTCTGGTTCGATGATACACCTTGAGGAATTTTGTTGACGTTTCCATTTTTACCATCAATTAACCTGGTATGACATAAGCTATTACTCACTTATTACTTTCTGTGGGCAGTCCCTAAATCTTCATTCAATTCTTTAAGCCTGTGCTGTGTTGCTTTAAAATGGTCCCACATATGAATGTGTAAGGGATCAACCTGAACTGCTTCTAATTTTCATACATAAAATTAGGGTATTTACTCTTCTGGCTTTTTCCCTCTAGGATTCCCATCTCACTGTCCAGTGGCTATTGTTGCCCAGGCTCTTTGCTTTTTCTTCCCAGCCAGAAAGATGGTGAGGCTTTTCTCCTAGTTTTAGCTTCCTGTGCTTCTGTAAAACTGCACTTGCCATACAATTTTGGGGTAAAGCCATAGGAAAGCATGCAACTCACCACTATGCTGTTGCTGCTCCAAATTTCTACTTCCTCACACAACCTACCTTCTTTTGTTTACTCTTCAAAATCCTCAGGTTTGAATATTTTCCAGGGTATACACTTGTTATGAGGGAGAGGATTGGTCTGTAAGGAACTTACATCACCATACAAGAAGTGGAACGTCACCATGTATTCTATTATCTCTTTTATTCCCTCCTCTAATCGCTTTAGACCCAGAGCAGGGGTTTAGAGAGCAGGTCATGATTCCTCTCTCTGCCTCTTCATGAATGCATAGCCAAGACAAATGAAAGTACATACAGGAGACAAGCAAAAATGGGAAGGGTTGGGATGTGGTTGGGAGACATCAAAAGTATCGAAGTGTTCCTCAGCATCAGAATAGGTATTTTGGATTTAAGTGGCATCATTTACTTTCATCAACTTAGGGAGCTATAATCCCACCCAAAGGGCTTACCATCTATGCAAATGTATTTCCAGATCTGCACACAAATTGGCCACTGAAGAATTTTATTTGCATTGCAAAGAGAAGCTCAGTCTTACTCCCCTAGGTAGTCCTCCAATTTATCAAAAAATACACTCCAGGTATTTCCTCACACAGACTTTCAATAAATGCCTGTTGAAGTGAATTGACTTCTTGGGAAAGTATATAGTGAGATAAAGTGAATCACTGAAATAACGATGACAAGTTCAAAACCATAAGGAACTGAAGATATCTAACAGCACTTTCAGTTGTACCTTAACACATCCTAACAGCTTGAAACTCATTAACAGCTTGTTCTCTGTCTTGTGTGATCGATGATTTGATTTCACCTACAAGATATATTTTCTTTCTCTGCTTAGCAAAAGAACAGAGGATTACTAGATATAGATACCAAAATCATGAAAGTGTTACACATTCTTAAGTTTCTTAACATTTCTTAAGTTCTGAAAGTAAAAAATACAGGGGTTTTGTCCAAGAATTCTTTTCCATTCATAATATTATAGTTCTGTTTGTGTCTGTGAATTTGGTGATTTCTGAAAAGGCTAGGTTTTTTCCTTTCTGTGACATACTTAGGGATCATTTATTTTCTATTTTGGTATTATTAATGTACAATTACATGAGTAATATTACAGTTACCAGACTCCCCCTATGATCAAGTCCCCACCACATATCCCATTAGAGTCACTGTCCATCAGCATAGTAAGATGGTATAGAATCATTACTTGCCTTCTCTGAGCTATACTGCCATCCCCATGTCCACAACCCCTACATTATGTGAGCGAATCATAATGCCCCTTTATCCCCCTTACCGCTCCCTTCCCACTCATCATCTGCAGTCCCTTTGCCTTTGGTAACTGTTAGTACAATCTTGGGTTCTTTGAGTCTACTGCTGTTTTGTTCCTTCAGTTTTTTCTGTGGTCTTATACTCCACATATGAGAGAAGTCATTTGATACTTGTCTTTGACTACCTGGCTTATTTCATTGAGCATAATACCCTCTAGCTCCATCCATGTTGTTGCAAATGGTAGGATTTGTTTTCTTCTTATGGCTGAATAACATTCCATTGTATATATGTACCACATCTTCTTTATCCATTCATCTACAGATGGACACTTAGGTTGCTTCCATGTCTTGGCTATTGTAAAAAGTGCTGCGATTAACATAGGGGTGCATATGTCTTTTTCAAACTGGGCTGCTGTATTCTTAGGGTAAGTTCCTAGGAGTGGAATTCCTGGGTCAAATGGTATTTCTATTTTTAGTTTTTTGAGTAACCTCTATACTGCTTTCCACAATGGTTGAACTAATTTAAATTCTCACCAGCAGTGTACTAGGGTTCGCCTTTCACCACATACTCACCAACATTTGTTGTTGTCTGTCTTTTGGATGTTGGCCATCCTAACTGGTGTGAGGTGATATCTCATTGTGGTTTTAATTTGCATTTCTCTGATGATTAGTGATGTGAAGCATCTTTTCATATGCCTGTTGGCAAGATGAATTTCTTCTTTGCAATAGTGTCTGTTCACATCCTCCGCCCATTTTTTAATTGGATTATTTGCTTTTTGTTTGTTGAGATGTGTGAGATCTTTATATAATTTGGATGTCAAACCCTTAATGGATATGTCATTTATGAATATATTCCCCAATACTGTATGATGCCTTTTTGTTCTACTGATGGTGTACTTTGCAATAAAGAAGCTTTCAATTTGACCTAGTCCCAATTGTTCATTTTTGGGTTTTTTTGTTTCCCGTGCCCAGGGAAATATGTTCATGAAATAGTTGCTCATGTTTATGTCCAGGAGATTTTTGCCTATGTTTTTTTCTAAGAGTTTTATGGATTGATGACTTACATTCAGGTCTTTGATCTATTTTGAGTTTACTTTTGTGTATGGAGTTAGACAACAATCCAGGTTCATTCTCTTGCATGTAGCTGTCCAGTTTTGCCAACACCAGCTGTTGAAGAGGCTGCCATTTCCTGATTGTATATCCATGGCTCCTTTATCATATATTAATTGACAATATATGCTTGGGTTTATATCAGGGCTCTCTAATATGTTCCATTGGTCTATGCTTCTGTTATTGTGCCAGTACCAAATTGTGTTGCTTACTGTGGCTTTGTAGTAGAGCTTGAAGTCAGGGAGAGGAATTTCCCCCACTTTATTCTTCCTTCTCAGGATTGCTTTAGTTATTAGGTGTCTTTTGTGGTTCCATGTGAGTTTTAGAACTAGTTTCTCTAATTCATTGAAGAATGCTGTTGGTATTTTTATAGGGATTGCATTGAATCTGTAGATTGCTTTAGGCAGGATGGCTATTTTGACAACATTAATTCTTTGTATCCATGAGCATGGGATGTTTCCATTTTTGGTATCTTCTTTAATTTCTCTCATGAGTGTCTTGTCATTTTCAGAGTTTAGGTCTTTCACTTCCTTGCTTAGGTTTATTCCTAGGAATTCTTTTCTTTTTGATGCATTTGTGAATGGAACTATTCTCCTGATTTCTCTTTCTGCTAGTTTGTCATTAGTGTATAGGAATGCAACAGATTTCTGTGTATTAATTTTGTATCCTGCAACTTTGCCAAATTCAGATATTAAATCTAGTAGATTTGGATTGCATTCTTTAGGATTTCTTTCTGGACAATATCATGTCATCTGCAAACAGGGACAATTTGACTTCTTCCCTGACAATCTGGATGCCTTTTATTTCTTTGTGTTGTCTGATTGCCATGGCTAGGCCATCCAGAACTATGTTGAATAAAAGTGGGGAGAGTGGGCATCCTTGTCTTGTTCCCGATCTTAAAAGAAAAGCTTTCAGCTTCTCTCTCTTAAGTATGATGTTGGCTGTGGGTTTGTCATAGATGGCCTTTATTATGTTGGGTACTTGCCCTCTATACCCATTTCATTGAGAGTTTTTATCATGAATGGATGTTGAATTTTGTCCAATGCTTTTTCAGCATCTATGGATATGATGTGTTTTTGGCCCTTCTTTTTGTTGATGTGGTGGATGATGTTGATGGATTTTCAAATGTTGTACCATCCTTGCATCTGTGGGATGAATCCCACTTCATCATGATGGATGATCCTTTTGATATATTTTGAATTCGGTTAGCTAATATTTTGTTGAGTATTTTTGCATCTATGTTCATCAGGGATATTGGTCTGTAATTTTCCTTTTTTGTGGTTTTGGAATTAGAGTGATGATGGCCTCATAGAATGAGTTTGGAAGTATTCCCTCTTCTTTCACTCTTTGGAAAACTTTAAGGAGGATGGGTATTAGGCCTTCACTAAATGTTTGATAAAATTCAGCAGTGAAACCATATGGTAAGGTATTTTGTTCTTAGGTACTTTTTGGATTACCAATTAAATTGCCTTGCTGGTATTTGGTCTATTCAGATTTTAGGTTTCTTCCTGGGTCAGCCTCATAAAGTTGTATTTTTCTAGAAAGTTGTCATTTCTTCTAGGTTATCCTATTTGTTAGCATTTAATTTTTCGTAGTATTCTCTCATAATTCATTGTATTTCTGTGGTATCTGTAGTGATTTTTCCTTTCTCATTTCTGATTCTGTTTATGTGTGTAGACTCTCTTTTTTTCTTGATAAGAATGGCTAGGGGTTTACCTATTTTGGTTATTTTCACAAAGAACCCGCTCCTGCTTTCATTGATTCTTTGTATTGTTTTATTCTTCTTGATATAATTTATTTCTGCTCTAATCTTTAATATGTCCCTCCTCTTACTGACTTTGGTCCTCATTTGTTCTTCTTCTTCTAGTTTCGTTAATTGGGAGTTTAGACTGTTCATTTGGGATTGTTCTTCTTTCCTGAGGTAGGCCTGTATTGCAATATACTTCCCTCTTAGGACAGCCTTCGTTATGTCCCACACATTTTGCAGTCTTAATTATTTTGTCATTTTTCTCCATATATTGCTTCATGTCTGTTTTTATTTGGTCATTGATCCATTGATTATTTAGGAGCATGTTATTAAGACTCCGTGTGTTTGTGGGCTTTTTTGTTTTCTTTGTGTAATTTAGTTCTAGTTTCATACTTCTGTGATCTGAGAAGCTGGTTGGCACAATTTCTATATTTTCAAATTCACTGAGGCTCTTTCTGTGGCCTAGTGTATGATTTATCCTTGAAAATGTTCTATGTGCACTTGAGAAGAATGTGTATCCTGTTACTTTTGGATGGAGTGCTCTGTCGAAGTCCATTAGGTTCATCTGTTGTAATACATTGTTCAGTGCCTCTGTCTCTTTGCTTATTTTCCTTCTGGTTAATCTGTCCTTTGAAGTGAGTGGTGTGTTGAAGTTTCCTAAAATGAATGAATTGCATTCTATTTTACCCTTTAAAATTGTACCATTTGTTTAACATACATAGGTGATCCTGGGTTGGGTGCATAGATATTTATAATAGTTATATCATCTTGTTGGACTGACCCCTTTATCATTATGTAATGTCCTTCTTTGTCTTTTGTTACTTTCTTTGTTTTGAAGTCTATTTTGTCTGATACAAGTATGGCAACACCTGCTTTTTTCTATTAGTTGCATGAAATATCTTTTCCCATCCCTTTACTTTCAGTCTGTGTATGTCTTTGGATTTGAAGTGAGTTTCTTGTAGGCAGCATATAGAAGGGTCTTACTTTTTTATCCATTCAGTGATGCTATATCTTTTGATGGCTGCACTCAGACCATTTACATTTAAGGTGATTATCGATAGGTATGTACTTATTGCCATTGCAGCCTTTAGATTCGTGATTACCAAAGGTTCAAGGGTAATTCCCTTACTATCTAACATTCTAATTTAACTCACTTCATATGCTATTACAAACACAACCTAAAGGTTCTTTTTTTCCTCCTTTTTCTTCTTCCTCCATTCTTTATATGCTAGGTATCATATTCTGTACTCTTGTCAATCCCTTGATACACTTTGGGGTTAGTTGATTTGATTTTGTATCTGCTTAGTAATGAATTCTTGTACTCTGATGTGGTTTTATTTCCCCTGGTTACATCTATTTAGCCTTAGGAATACTTCCATCTATAACAGTCCCTCTAAAATGCACTGTAGAGTTGGTTTGTGGGAGGTAAATTCTCTCAGCTTTTGCTTATCTGGAATTTGTTTAATCCCTCCTTCAAATTTATAGGATAACATTGCCAGTAGAGTATTCTTGGTTTGAGGCCCTTCTGCTCTATTGCATTAAATATATCATGCCACTCCCTTCTGGCCTGTAAAGTTTCTGTTGAGAAATCTGATGATAACCTGATGGGTTTTCCTTTGTATGTGATCTTTTTTCTCTCTCTATCTGCTTTTAAAAGTCTGTCTTTATCCTTGTTCTTTGCCATTTTAATTATTATATGTATTGAAGTTGTCTTCCTTGAGTCCCTTGTGTTGGGAGATCTGTACACCTCCATGGCTTGAGAGACTATCTCCTTCCACAGATTGGGGAGGTTTTCAGCAATTACCTCCTCAATGACAGGTTCTATCCCTTTTTCTCTCTTTCTTCTGGTACCCCTATAATGCAAATATTGTTCCATTTGAATTGGTCACATAGTTCTCCAATATTCTTTCATTCTTAGAGATCATTTTTTCTCTCTGTGCCTCAGCCTCTTTGGATTCCTCTTCTCTAATTTCTATTCCATTTACTGTCTCTTCTACTATATCCAATCTGCTTTTAAATCCCTCCATTGTATGTTTCATTTCATATATGGAATTTCTTAATGATTGAATCTCTGTCTTAAATTTGTTCCTGAGTTCTTGAATAATTTTCTGTACCTCCAAGAGCATGTTTACAATTTTTATTTTCAACTCTCTTTCAAGAACATTGGTGAGTTTAGTTTCATTTGGCCCTTTGTCTGGGGTTTGTGAGATTTTGGTCTGAACCAGGTTCCTTTGAAGTTTCATATTTCTATGTGGCACCCTCTAGTGTCCAGAAGCTCTAGTCTCTGGAGCTGCTCAGAACCTAGAGTGAGGATGGGGATCTTAGGGGAGCGACACTGGTGCCTGGGAGGAGGAAAGAGCTGTTTCCTGATTCCCAGCTGCAGTGACTGTCTCCAGTATCAGAGCCAGTGGCCCGAGCAGACAAGTGTAAGCGTCTGTGTTTTACATGTCTAGCTGTTGTAGGTGGGGCCTCCCTGTGGCTGGTCTGACACCAGCGCAGTGACTGTCGGTTTGCAAGCCAGTGCCTGGCGGCCAGGAGGAAGGCACAGCAGGCTGCATATCACAGTGGGGGGCCTCAGAGCTGTGTAGCCAGCCAGGGGGATGGAGTACCTGAAGCTCCTCAGAGTTCCCACCTGCTGGGCAGAGCACACCCAGACAACCTTGTCCACCTATCCCCTCTCCCGTGCAACTCCATGCAAACCCCGCCCCTTCAGCAGCCCTCTTGCTGTTAGGAAGCCTCAGACCACCTGCCTTTCATTTGTCCCAGAGAGGCCGTATGGGGATCCCCATCCTTCACAAACAGCCAGAATCTCAAGTCTCTCAAGCACTCCACCTGTCCCAGCTCCCCAACCCCACCAACCTCCAGAGCACCACATAATGTAGGTTTATGCTCCAAAGCAGACCTCTAGGGCTGGGTGTTCAGCAGTCTTAGGCTTCCATCCTCTCTGTACTCCATATCTCTTCCTCCCGCCAGTGAGCTGGGGTAGGGGAACGGCTTCGGTCCTGCCAGATCAAGGCTTTGGTACATTACCCTGCTTCATGAGGTCTGCTCTGTTCATGAGGTCTGTATGCAGTCTGGTACAGCCTTCCCTCCTGTTGCTGTTCTAGGGTTAGATGTATTATCTATATTTCATACTAAATGTGGTTTTGGGAGGAGTTTTCTTTCTCACCTCTCATGCCACCATCTTGAATCTCATCCTCCCCAGGTAATTTTTAGACTTCTTCTTTGATGTCTTTACTGACCCATTGGTGGTTCAACAGCATGTTGTTTAATTTCCACATATTTGTGATCTTTTTCCAGTTTTCTTTCTATAATTGATTTCTAGTTTGGTATCATATGGTCAGAAAAAATACTTGAAAAAATTTCAATCTTCTTTAAAACTGAGATGTGTCTTGTGGCCTAACATATGATCTATCCTTGAAAATGTTCCATGTGCACTAGATAAGAATGTGTGTTCTGCTTCTTTTACATGGACTGTTCTGTATATATTTCTTAAGTCCGTCTGGTCTAATGTGTCATTTAAGGTTGATGTTTCTTTATTGATTTTTGTCTGAATGACCTATCCATTGATGTAAGTAAGGTATTAATTGCTACAAATTTCTCTTTAGGCCTGTAAGTATTTGCTTTATATATTTAGGTGCTCCTATGTTGAGTGTGTGAATATTTACATCCTATCCTCGTGTAGGATTGGCCCTTGTTTCATTCTGTAATGCCATTCTTTGTCTATTACAGTCTTTGTTTGAAAGTATATTTTGTCTAACATAAGCATAGCTACACAACAGCTTTCTAGTCATTTACATTTGTATGGAATATCTTTTTTCATCCCTTCACTTTCAATTTATTTGTGTTCTTAAACCTGAAGTCTCTTGTAGGTAATATATAGATGGGTCTTGATTTTTTGTCCATTCAGCCACTCTATGTCTTTTGATTGGATAATTTAGCCCATTTACATTTAATTAGTGATAGGTATGTACTTATTGCCATTTTGTTAACTGTTTTCTGGCTCTTTTTGTCATTCCTCTCTGTTGCTTTCTTTTCCTGCTCTCTTACCTTGAGGTTTTGTAATCTTCTTTTATGTTATGCTTAGATTGCTTTCTCATTGTCCTTTGCTTATCTGCTGTAGGTTTTTGCCTTCTGTTTACCATCAGGTTCACATATAACATCCTATACATATATAAAAGTCTATAAACTTGATAGCATCTTACGTTTGAGTACATTCTAAAACTGTATTTTTATGCCCAAACATGGTTTTATGATGTCCTATTTTACATATTTTTGTGTATCCCTTAATTACTGTAGTGATAGTTAATTTTACTTATTTTTTTTCTTTTAATCTCATATTAGCTTTATAAGTGGTTAATGCACTACCTTTACTATGTATTTGCCTCTACCAGTGTTATCTTTACTTTGTTTTCTTATTATTATTTGATGCCTTTTCAACTTAAAGAAGTCCCTTGAACATTTTTTTACAGGCTAGTGTAGTACTGATGACTTCCTTTAATTTGTGCTTGTTTGGAAAACTTTTTCTCTTCCTCTGTTCTAAATGATAAAACTTTGCCAGGTAGCAAATTCTTGGTGGGAAATGTTTTCCTTTCACTTTGATTACATCATACCACTCCCTTCTGGCCTACAAAGTTTCTGCTGAAAAAATCAGCTTATAGACTTATGCGAGCTCCCTTGCATGTAACAAGTTGTTTTTTTTCTTGCTGCTTTTTAAGGTTTATCTTTAACTTTTGACATTTTAATTATAATGTGTCCTCATGTGGCTCTTCTTGGGTTCTCTTATTTGGAACTCTACTGGCTCCCTGGACTTTGGATGTATGTTTTCCTTCCACAATTTGGGGATGTTTTCAGCCATTATTTCTTCAAATAAGCCTTTTACTCCTCTCTCTTCTCTTTCTGGGACCCCTATAATGCAGATGGTATTTTGCTAGATGTTGTCTCAGAGGCCCCTTCTTTGCCTTTTTAAATTCTCCAAAGAAGAAATTCAGATGGCCAAAAGGTACATGAAAAGATGCTCCACATTGCCAATTATCAAGGAAATGCAAATTAAAACCACAATGAGATAACACCTCACATCAGTTAGGATGGCCAACATAGAAAAGACTAGGAAAAACAAATGCTGGCAAGGATGCGGAGAAAGAGGAATCCTCCCACACTGTTGGTAGGAATGTAAATTAGTTCAACCTTTGTGGAAAGTATTATGGAGGTTCCTCAAAAAATTAAAAATAGAAATATCATTTGACCCAGGAATTCCACTCCTAGGAATTTACCCAAAGAAAACTTCTCAGATTCAGAAAGACATATGCACCCCTATGTTTATTGCAGCACTATTTACAATAGCCAAGATATGGAAGCAACCTAAGTGTCCTTCAGTAGATGAATGGATAAATTCTTTTTTTTTCTTTTTGCTGCTCTTTTAGGATGATTTCCAATGCCCTGTCTTCCAGGTTTTTAATCCATTCTTCTACTTCATCTAGTCTGCTGCATGTATTCTGTTCTTCAGCTCTGTGACTTCTGTTTGGTATTTTCCTGTTTTCTCTTTGTTGATGTTCTCTCTGTGCTCATACATTCTTCACCTGACTTTGGTGAACACCTTTATGACCATTAATTTGAACTCTTTATCAGATATATTACTTATCTCTGTTGCATTAAAGTATTTTCCTGAGGTTTTGTCTTCTTTCGCTTGAAACATGTTCCTCTGCCTCTTCATTTTGCTTGACTCTCTGTCTTTGTTTCTACAGTTTATGTAAAAGTTACATCTCTCAGTCTTGAAGGAGTGGTCTCGTGTAAGAGATGAAACTTATTGTTTAACTTCAAACTAGGTTTTGGCTGTTTCTCAGACACTTGTGATTGTCTAAGTAGACTGATTTGTTCTTGTTGGTCCCAGTTGTTGAGTGTGTGCTAAGACCTCTCAGTGTTCCAAAGGGAGGCATCACAGATGGTTCCTAGTTTCAGGCTAACTGTAAGCCAGATTCTCAGGCAGCAGCTTCTAAGGTATGCAAATATATAGTCTTGTGGGTTCACAATCATAAACCTTGCTGACTTCTGGACCAAGACATCTGGAGTTGTTCCCTGGGTGACAGCTATAAAAATGGTAGCTTTATATATTTTGTGAGGGATCAGTGAACTGTGGCAAAGCAAAGATAGGGCACTGTCCCTGTTCCACGGAAGTGCTTCCTGTAGCCTCTGAATGTGGGGCAAACCTAAAGCCTGTCCCTGAGGATGAAGCTTCAGGATAAGAAAATGGGCCTTTTTCTCATGAAGACTTGAGGTATATTTCAGTCTGCTTTTGTGCAATGTCCTGTGGGTGATGGCCTGTTAAAGACACTCTCTCTCTAATTGTTTCAAACTTAAAAGGCCCCAAAACAATCCCCCTTGATCAATCAGAGTCAAGCATTCAAGTGACATATCCCATGTGGGCTGTGTGCATCTACCAGCTGTGACAGGGCAGGCAACTGCCACCAGAGCTAGCAGGCTAAAGAAGAGTTAAAAAATGGCATCTCCCTATGTCTGGACCAACAAGCCAAAAGGAGAGTGGAAAAATGGAGCCTGCCAGTGCTTCCATCTCTGGAGAGAAGTCCCAACAGTTTCCTGCCTCTCCAGCAGATGCTTTAAGATCATAAAATGAGTCTGCTTCATATATGGTCTACCTTTAAAACTGTTGCTTTTATCCTGGGTCCCATGTGAGTGAGTCTGTGTGATCCCTTTATTAGCAGATTTTTCATTCCCTGTAGCCCTATGATTCTCCTGGAAGCCAGACCCTTCAATTTTCAGGGCAAGATGTTTTGGGGGCTCATCTATTCAGTGTAGCTGCCAAGGGTTGGGGTGCCTGATGTGGGATATAGACCTCTTGCTCTTCAGGAACAAGCTCTGAATTATGAGATACCTCCTGACAGTGGGTTGCCAAGCCTGGGGTGTGATT